>NW_015174301.1:256043-266081 GCF_001447785.1 Gekko japonicus | reverse complement strand
ACCCCCGGTACTTGTATTTTCCCATATAAAATGGGTCTCTATATATGTTGGATTAACAAAAAAAAAATTGGGGGGGGGGGAGTTGAAGGAAAGACAAATATTAATGGTAATCAAGACACAAGGACGTGTTAGTAGTTCCAGCTTAAGTATGTGCCCGAAACACTCCCCCCCCCCTTTCCACAGAAACAAAAGATTGAAAGATCTGTAATGTAAAAGGAAAAAAAGTATAATGGGTTATTTCTCTTGTATTTTAGGAGCCGCCTAACAACACCCTTTAGTTCTTGGCGATAGACTCTTTTCATGCTTCTTTTTATAAGGACGTTTTAAAAACAATTTGTGGTTCCCGTCTCCCCCACCCCACCCCCCAGGCCAATCCGATTAGTGCATGAAGAAAACGTTGAAAGCTCTGGGGCAAAGAAACAAAAATTGAAAAAAATGCCCCCCCTTTTTTTTTCTGCTGAGTTTAAGAGATAAAGAAAAATCATGTATTTGCTACAGAGTATTGTATGTGTCTCAATGGGAATGGTGTAAAAACTTAAAGGCCTTACGTGATATGTATCATAGTTAATAAATCTTGTACAAAAAAAAGGGGGGCTCCCTCCAAATTTTCCCGGTTGCAGGTCTTTCCGCTTGTGCCTCTTTATATACACACCCGCAGTGGTCTTCCTTGTTTGCGTTTTTGCTTCTTCAGCCCCCCCCCCCGAGGAAAAGGGGGTGCCGGCTGCCGTAAGAGCCCGACGAGGGGGAGCCCTTTCAGCACAGCAAACAGAAAGGAAGGAACGGCCTGGAACGCTGAACGGGAAAAATGGGGGTGGACGCGGGTCCCGCTCAGTGCAGGGTCGACCTCGAGCATCCCTGGCGAGGGGTTCGTCCAGCTGCTGCTTGAAGACAGCCAGCGAGGGGGAGCCCACCCACCCCTAAATGAAGCTGCGGGGTGCAGTGTTCCCGCTAAGCTGAGTTAGTGTGAGCTAGCTCACAGTTTTTTAGCCTCCGGCTCACACGTTTTTGTCTCTGCTCAGGAAGGACGGCTCCAGAGCAAAGTCATTTATCCAGCAGCCAAACCACTCGCTCACAACTTTAATGCCAGCAGCTCACGAAGTAGAATTTTTGCTCACAAGACTCCACAGCTTAGAAGGAAGCACTGGGGGGGGAGTTCGTGGAACCAAGGGAGCAGTGGCCCGGAGAAGTCTGGGACCCCCCGCTCTCACCACTACAACCGCTCTGGCTCTTTTTCGTGGGGAAGAGCCTAGATGCAGTTTTCTAGAAATTGCTAGGCCGGGGTCGCAAGCCGGCCTGTGGGGGTTTGAACTGTCCCCGCTCTCCGTGCCCAGCCGTCCCCGCACACCAGCGTCACCCGAGCACAGCGGAGTTCGGTTCGCAGCCCCAAAATGTACCCCTGTGTCGAAAATCTCCCCTCTCCCCTCCCAGCTCCAGTAAAACCACAAAAACTGGTTTCCCAAGTGGGTCTTTTCGGGATCCCCTATGCACAAAAGCATTTGGGCACTTTAGGGCTAGTGAAAAAACGGGCTGTGGTCTACTTGACCCACCCTCCCTGCTTGGAGGCCCACCCTAGCCACGCACAACAGGGCTTCTGAAAGCACCCCGTGCCTATTCATCTTTGACCCACAATACTGTGGAGCAAGGCTCCCTCTAAGCTGTGGGAGTCTTGTGAGCAAAAATCCTTCTTTGTGAGCTACCGGCATTAAAGTGGTGAGCAAGCGATTTGGCTACTGCATCGATCAGTTGGCTCTGGAGCCACAACATTTGGGCCGGAGGTTCAAAAACTGCGAGCTAGCTCACACTATCTCATCTTAGAGGGAACATTGCTGTGGAGTTGGGGGCAATGCTAGTGCCGGGGGGAACTACTGCACAGAAGGGTCCCTCACTAAAGCATCAAGGACTCCCGACTTCCCATGCATTCAACCTGGGAACGGACTCCCCTGCCACGGCTTTCCTCACAGCATGGACTGCCTTGTAAGAAAAGGACCGATGGATGGTATCTTCTCTCGGAACGGCAACAGGAGGGACTTAACCGCGTTCTGACTCTGTAGGTGGTGGTGCATTTTTGGCCAGTCCTAAGAACATGGGAAGAGCTCTGCTGGATCGGACCAGTGAGGGTCCATCAACTCCAACCAGCGGCCAACCAGTTCCCCTGGAGGGCCAACAACAAGGCATAGAGGCTGAGGCCTTCATAGGGAACCTAAGAAGAGCTCTGCTGGATCAGACCAGCCGTTCATCTAGTCCAGCATCCCGTCTCACACAGAGGCCAACTAGTTCCTCTGGAGGGCCCACAAGTCATAGTTTTGGGATCCAGAGACTTTGTGCCTCTGAATGTGGAGGTTCCCCTCAGTCACCATGGCTAGTCAACACTGGTAGACTCATTCTCCGTGAATATCTAATCCCCCTTTAAATCTGATTATTCCCGTGGCCATCGCTGCACCCCCTGGCAGCAAAGGCCACATTTCAATCACTCTCTCTGAAGCAGCATTTCCTTTTTGTCTATCCCGAACCTACTGCCCATCAGCTTCATTGGATTGCCCTTGCGTTCTATGTAGTACCCTGGATCTCCCGCAACCAACACGCCTGTCAGCAGACAGAGGAACCCAACCCCAAACCCCAAAGCATGTCCGACGCCAAATGTAAGGTCTGTATTTTCCTCCTCTGCAGTCGCATGAGATCCAGGGGCCTGATTTAAATACCACACAAGCGCGTCCTGGCCAGAAGCTCTAGTTCTGCACTTATCCGGCAAATCTGCAGATGCCCGTCCATCAAAGAGGCGCATTACCACATGCCTATAAAGAATGGCCAGCTCTGAACACACACACACACACACACTCTGTCTTTGGTGTAGTGTAGTTTGGTGTCGTGGTTAAGTGCGCAGACTCTAGTCTGGGAGAACTGGGTTTGATTCCCCCACTCCTCCACTTGCACCTGCTGGATGGCCTTGGGCAAGCCGTAGTTCTGATAAGAGCTGTTCTTGTAAAAGAGCAGTTTCTGTCAGAGCTCTCTCAGCCCCACCGACCTCACAGGGTGTCTGTTGTGGGGAGGGGAAGGAGTTTGTAAGCCCCTCTGAGACTCCTTTGGGTAGTGATGGGTGGGGTATAAATCCAATATCATCTTCCTGTCATCTGACTCCACAGCCGGGCTAGATTCACATGACTTCCTATCGCGTCACTGGCAGTTCAGGGGGTCCCAGGCTGCCTGGGTGTTAAAGTTGGGCCTGGAAAGGCTGGGAGACGAACATTCCACACCAGAGACGTTAGAGCAAGGACACCCATGCCCGTGGTCTATAAATCCAATCTCTTCTCCTCCTCTGCATGCAGCCAGCTAGGTGACCCTTGGTCAGTCACAAGTTCTCTTAGAGCTGTTCTCAAGAGCAGTTCTCTCAGAGCTCTCTCAGCCCCGCCTACCTCCCAGGGTGTCTGTCATGGGGAGGGGAAGGGAAAGGAGTTTGTGAGCCGCTCTGAGACACCTCTGGGTAGTGAAGGGCGGGGGATAAATCCAATCTCTTCTTCTCTCTCTCAGCCTAATCCTGTACTGTGCAGGTGGTGGATTTACTAAAACTTCCAGTGGTTTCCACCAGATTCCAGCACGATGCAGAAGCAGACCCTTGGAGAGGCATTTGCCAGCCTGGTCAGTTGTAAATAAGTGACCTCCACCATCCCCTGCTGCACCCTCAGGCCCCAGCAACCCCACTGCTCTAGGGGGCCATTCTGCCCACGGAGGACACTGGGTTATAGTGTCAGACGAAGATCTCAGAGACCTGGGTTCGAATCCCTGCTCTGTCACGGAAGCCGGTGACCCGCACTCTTGACCCACCCCACCTCCAGGGCTATTTTGGGGGCAGGAACGCACAGGAACGGAGTTCTGGCTGGCTTCAGAGTTGGTCACGCCCACTACAGCGAACTCATTAGCATAACAGGCCACACCCAACAGCAGAAACTCGTTAGGATTGGCTACATTAGGGGTGTGTGGCCTAACATGCAAAGGAGTTCCTGCTACAAAAAAAGGCCCTGGGTTTTGACAACAAACAAGGTCAACAGAATAAGAAGCAAAAGGTGGGTGTGGCTGGATGACCACACTTCTGGGAACACGGGGGTGTGGCCTAATGTGCTAATGAGCTGTGCTGTCAGGGGTGTGGCCCAATACGCTAATGAGTCCTTGCTGTTGGGTGCGGCCTATTATGCTAATGAGTTCCTGCTGGGCTTTTTCTACAAAAAAAGCCCTCACAAGGTGGTTGTGAAGGGGGAAAGAGAAAAGGATGTAAGTCATTTTAGGGGTCCCCTTGGGGACAAAGGTGTAAATGAAGGGTACAAGTAAACACAGGCCCATGACCTGCCGCAGAAAGTGGCGGCAGCTACAGCCACAGACAGCTTCAGGAAGGGGTTGGAGAAACATGGAGGTAAGGGTCCATCAATGGCTATTAGCCACAAGGTATAGAGGGAACACTCTGGATGAAGCAGGGATGCTCTGTCTTCTTGGTGCCTAGGGGGGGCCACAGTGGGAGGGCTTCTGGACTTCTGACCTTGCTGGTGGACCTCCCGATGGCCCCTGGGTTTTGGCCCCTGTGGGACACAGTGTTGGACTGGGTGGGCCACTGGCCTGACCCAACATGGCTTCTCTTATGTCTGGGGCAGTGATGCTCTGTCTTCTTGGTGCTTGGGAGGCATCAGTGGGAGGGCTTCTGGAGTTCTGGCCCTGAAGGTGGACCTCCTGATGGCACCTGGGTTTTGTCCTGGATGGGCTTCTGTAGTTCTGGCCCCGCTGGTGGACCTCCCGATGGCCCCTGGGTTTTGGCCAATGTGTGACACAGAGTGTTGGACTGGGTGGGCCATTGGCCTGATCCAACATGGCTTCTCTTAGGTTCTGATGTCTGGGGCAGGGATGCTCTGTCTTCTTGGTGCTTGGGGGGGGGAAGAGTGGGAGGGCTTCTGGAGTTCTGGCCCCGCTGGTGGACCTCCCGATGGCCCCTGGGTTTTGGCCACTGTGTGACACAGAGCGCTGGACTGGATGGGCCACTGGCCTGATCCAGCACGGCTGCTCTTATGTGCTTAGGATTTTCAGGGGCTACATGACCCCTTATTACAGTGCTGCAGCTTCCCCCAGCACCCTGGATATTCCATTGAAAAACAAAATGCTGGTTGACGCTGCCATCCCCAAGCCTAATACCAGGCACTTCTATTACACAGGAGCCGTGGTGGCTCAGAGGTTAAGACGCTGAGCTGCAGACCGGAAGGTCGGTAGCTCGGCAGTTCGAGACCCGAGTGCCGCGTGACGGAGTGAGCTCCCGTCTCTGGCCCCAGCTCCTGCCAACCGAGCCGTTCGAAAAGCAAGAAATTGCAAGTAGATAAAGAGGTACTGCTTCGGTGGGAAGGGAACAGCATTCCGTGTGCCTTGGCCTCTAGTCATGCCAGCCACATGACCACAGAAACGTCTTTGGACAGCGCTGGCTCTTTGGCTTGGGAACGGAGATGAACACCGCCCCCTAGAGGCGGAGTCGGCTGGCTTTCGAGCAAGGGAAACCTTTTCTATTACGCATCCAGTCTTCTTGATTACCTTGAAGAAAGCGTGCTGCTGTAGAAGGCATGTCCCTCAGCTCCAGGGCCTGAAGGTTGCCACAGGGAGTGATTAAAATGTGGAATTGGCTGCCAGAGGACGTAGTGATGGCCACAGGAGTGACCAGCTTGAAAAGGGGATTAGACAGATTCATGGAGGATAAGTCTAGCAGTGGCTACTAGCCATGGTGAGTGAGGGGAACCTCCATGTTCAGAGGCACAAAGCCTCTTAACTCCAGAGCCAGGAGACAACCTCAGGGGAAGGCCTCGGCCTCTCTGCCCTGTTGCTGGCCCTCCAGAGGAACTGGCTGGCCCATGTGAGACAGAATGCTGGACTAGATGGACCCTCACTGGTCTGATCCAGCAGGTTTCTTCTGAGGTTCTTATGAAGGTCTCGGCCTCTCTGCCCTGTTGTTGGCCCTCCAGAGAAACTGGTTGGCCACTGTGTAAATTAGTATGCTGGACTAGATGGACCCTCACTGATCTGATCCAGCAGGGCTCTTCTCATGTTCTTATGAAGGCCTCTCTGCCCTATTGGTGGCCCTCCAGAGGAACTGGCTGGCCCCTGTGTGAGACAGGATGCTGGACTAGATGGACCCTCACTGGTCTGATCCAGCAGGGCTCTTCTGATGTTTGTCAGGGGAAGGCCTCGGCCTCGGTGCCGTTTGTTGGACCTCCAGAGGAACTGGCTGGCCCCTGTGTAAGTCAGTATGCTGGACTAGATGGGCCCTCACTGGTCTGACCCAGCAGGGCTCTTCTGATGTTCTTATGAAGGCCTCGGCCTCTGCCCTGTTGTTGGCCCTCCAGAGGAACTGGCTGGCCACTTGTGTGAGACAGGATGCTAGTCAAGATGGACCACTGGTCTGATCCACCAGGGCTCTTCTGACGCTCTTAGAGGGGCTTGGCTTTCTGATGCCAGTGAGGGAGTGAAACCTGCCAAAGGCTACTGGGTGAGTTTTGGTGCTCCTGCTTCTTGGCGCTTGCTCCTTCCCCCTTCCTTAGCTCAGAGTTGCTGGCCCACCGAAGTGGTGGGAGAAAGTGGGGACAGATTGTATCTGTACCCAGAAGTGACAGTATGTCTTAGCAATGCTCTACGACCCTCCACACCCAATGAGAAGGGAGCCCTCACTGGAGAAAAAGACCCCGATGCTGGGAATGATTGAAGGTCAAAGAAGAAGGAGACGGGAAAGGATGAGATGGTGAGAGTGTCATCGATGCAACGAAGATGAAGTTGAGCAAACTCCGGAGGACAGCAGAAGTCAGGAGGGCCTGGCGTTATGTAGTCCATGGGGCTGCGAAGAGTCGGACTCAACTGTGCGACTGAACAACATCAACAAAAAAGACAATGGTGTGTGTGTGTGTATGGGTCCCTAGAGCATTGCATAGCGGGCTCTGGCACTGTTCCTAGGTTTTCAGGGAGAGGGTGGCGTTCTGGAATCACAACTCATCTCCAGACTACAGAGACCAGCTTTCCCAAGGCTCTGCCCCCCCCTCCAGTTTGGTGTAGTGGTTAAAAGCGTGGACTCTGATCTGGGAGAGCTGGGTTTGATTCTCCACTCCTCCACATGCAGCTGCTGGTGTGACCTTGGGTCAATCACAAGTTCTCTCAGAACTGTTCTCTCAAGGGCAGTCCTCGAAAGAGCTCTCTCAGCCCCACCCACCTCACAGGGTGTCTGTTGTGGGGAGGGGAAGGATGTCAGCTGCCCTGAGACTCCTTTGGGTCGTGAAGGGCAGGGTATAAATCCAATCTCCTCCTCTTCTTCCTCTCCTTCTAGTTTCCCAGCTTGGAGCTGAAATCCTATTATACTGGGTTACCCCTAGACCTTCTGCAAGAATGCTGGGTGTCTGTCTCTTCCCTTCTTATCAGACACAGGCTTTTCAGAGCTCCAGAGAGGACTAGGTTATGTCCAGTTTCTGAGACCCCAAAATACTTAAGAAAGCCGTGCGTGGAAACGACACAAAAGAGGCTGGAACTAAAACTTGATTTGAGAAAAAATAGGTCTAAAAAATTGGTCCAGTAGAAATGCCCATAAATCATGGAGTGTCAAATCCCTCCCCTTGGCCTAATTGCCCCCACCCATTCGCCCTGAACAAGGCTCGCCTGCCAAGAAGGAGGTGGAAGAGGCGTTTTGCACAGGTAGGTACCCAAATTTGGACTCAGACACTTTGGTGCATACATCTATATGGCCACAAGGTGGCGGGCTATCCAAAGTGTCTCCACTCCCCTCTCTGTTAGAGTCTCTTTTGGTGGGAAACTTTTCGAACTCAGCCAGGGAAACCCTTCAGGCTTCCCGATGGGTCTTGGGGTTGGGTGCCGGCGAGGCAGGTGGAACCTTGCGGTTGCCATGTGCCAACAGAGAGTGTGTCCTGGACGCCCACCGCTTTCCTGTATCTGTACATGGGAGTGGGGGGTTGCCTTTGTCATTTTTCCAAACTCTTGTTCTATGGGGATTGAGAAAGAATGCACGTTTTTCTACCCACATTTCCATAAAGCTTGTTGAGAAGATGTGGACCAATGGGGCTCTTATTTCTGAATATAGAAAGGTAATTGAAGACCATCCCCAGAGACATGGCTGACAGGCTAAGACCTCAACACCCAGCAAGAAGATCTGTACAAATCCTGCAATCCCAAAATTTCGATCTAGGGAATGAATGGTTGCAGGCCCGGATGCAATCTGTTCCACCCAATATCCATAACCTGTTAAGTACCAAGAGGCCCGACGGGATTTGACTTGTCTTTTAAAGCAAGGAAGATGGCTAACAGAATATGAACAGCCTATGGCAGACGTGCAAACCTGTTGTTTAAATGGGGCACAGTACCAGGACCCCAAGGCAACTGTGGTGCAGCCCGCCAAATTTTTTCCCCCTCTGTCACAGGAATGTGAGCATCGTGCTTTCCAGGGAGATGTGACGGATCTCCTTGAACTCTCCCCAGCTGCAACTGAGTGGACTGAAAATTTCGGTATTAGGATATTTGCATCCTTTTGGAAACTACCAACAATACCTTCTGAACACGACCTAATAGTGAAGACCACAGAAAGGGCGGAAATGGATAAATTGACTTTGATGTTTAAAAGGGCACATCGAAGAAGATTTCATCGGACTATGGACTCCTTTTTATCTGTCTCTCTCTTTGCAACGTGAAATGATAAGTAGAGAAGATTTATATGAAAAAGAGTTATTTCTTTTGCTTCCTTCCCCTTCCCTGTTTCAGTATACCCTAAAACCTCGATAAAACGTATTCTATATGAAAAAAAGAGAAAATTTAGAATATTAGGGTTTAGGGGGTATCAAGTTGGTTGCGTATTTTATATTATTATACGCTTCCTGGGTGTCACTCTACCATACCATAAGTAAATAATAGACTGGCAGTGCCTCTCCAGGGTCTCAGGCAGAGGTCTTTCCCATCACCGGCTGCCCCAGATCCTTTCAACTGGAGATGTGGGGGACTGAACCTGGGACCTTCTGCATGCCAAGCAGAGGCTCTGCCTACAGCGGGAGAGGGCAGAGGCTGAGAGTGGATTGGCCAAGGCGGCCCAGCTCTGTATTTAAGGGGGATGCAGTTTATCTCATCTCATTCTCCCCGCCCCCCCCGGGGTTTGTGTTTTGTGAAGGTTGTGTGAACTGGCACCTTGAAACTGAAATGAGTTCAACTCTTCCCCACCCACCCTTTCCCCATTGCCTCGCTTTGAGCACCCTGCAAGTGCATTCTGCCATCAGCAGGTGGCGGCGTTGCCTCGTTCTGCGGTGGAGAACCGGACGGGGCTTCAAGGGCGTGAGAAAGCACCGCCCCGCAACCCCCCGGGGTCTTCCCCCTCCTCGTCTCCTGCCGGCCCTCTTCTTTTTTAGAGACATAGAGTTCAAAGGGACCTCCTGGGTCATCTAGTCCAACCCCCTGCACAATGCAGGAAATCCACAAATACCCCCCCACACACACACACACTGCCGTTCCATGCCCAGAGACCTTCCTTTTCGGAGCCTTCCGTTCCCCGCGGCCTCAAAACCAGCCCGAAAGGCCGAGAGGGCCGAGATGCAGCGCCTAATGCCTTTAGCTTCACCCCTGGGAGTCCTGGCATAAGAATGCCAACCTCCCGGTGGGACCTGGGGATCCCCCGGAATTCCAGCTCAAACCCCCCCACCCACTATAGAGCTATAGAGACCAGTCCACCTGGAGAATATGGTTGCTTTGGAGGTCCTTCCCCAGGCCCCACTCCCAAATCTCCAGGAATTCCCCAGCCTGGAGCTGGCAACCCCACCCCTCCTGCACCGGCATCAGTTCCAGAGGAAGGGGCTTCGCACGCCGCCAGCTCCGGGAGCAGGGGGCGGGGAGGGCCCCCCTCCAGCGCTGTCCCAGACCCTGGCAGCGGGGGCGAGAGTGCCTCTGAGAGCGTGCAGAGAGCAGTGCACTCAGGTGCAAATCAAGCCCCGGCCGAGAGCGCGGCGTCTTCGCTCGGCGGCGGACCGCGAAGAGTTAAGCGGGGCT
>NW_015174301.1:255177-255962 GCF_001447785.1 Gekko japonicus | reverse complement strand
CGGGGGGGGGCCGCGCTGGCCCAGCACGTCGGCATGGCTCCCCCCACCCCGCGCGTCCGCCCTTGCCTGCCTGCCTGCGACTGCGGGGGAAGCGCCAAGACACGGACCTCGAGGAGGCTGGGAACCCTCCTGCCCCAGCCTTGCACGTGTGAATGCATGGCCCCAAACGGCGCTTTCGCTGACCGGGGTTCGCGTTCACGTTTCCCACACCCCTCCGGCAGGACACGCGGGCCAGGCGCTCGGCAGCCCCGTGATAGACGCGCAGGTGCGAGTCTAGAGGGCGGGCGGGCGGCAGGGGGCCGCGAAGACGAGGCGGAACAGGACATCCGTGTCAGGCGCTCACTTCCCCGCGATGGATCTGCACGTGTGAATCGGGATGCAGGAGGGGGGAAGGGGCCATTCAGCCCCCGAGGTTGGACAGAACGGCTCCGCAAAGGCGACGTGGAGCAGGACACGAGTGTCAGGCGCTCAGCCGCCCGCGCTGGCTCTGCACGTGTGAATCGGGATGCAACAGCCGTTTGGGTGCGGGAAAGGGGGCCGTTTGGCGCCCGAGTCCGGGCAGAGAGGGGCGGGGGTGGGGGACCTCCCCTCCCGTGCCCACGTGACTCCCCCCTCCCGGCTGCCAATCAAGCGGCTGGTGACGGGCCAGGCCCTCCTCGGTCATTACGGCTGACAGGTGTCCATTATCCGCTAATGGGCCTGCATTAATGGGGGGGCTGCCAATCACGCCCGCCCGCCGCTGTCAGGCTCGCCGCGCATCTGTCAGGCCCAATTAGCCGCCCGCC
>NW_015174301.1:253909-255142 GCF_001447785.1 Gekko japonicus | reverse complement strand
GACAAAAGCCCCCCCCCCGCGTATCTTGGGCGGCCCCGAGTCTGATCGCATCCCGCGATACTGCCAGCGCCCCCCTCCCCGTCCAGACGTGACGGTCTCCGCGTGCAAGCCCCCCCCACTCTCTCTGGGGGCAGGTCTGCCTAGCCTACCTGGCAGGATTGGTGTGAAGATCCCAAGGAGAAGGGAGCCCGGCGTCTGCCACCCGGAGTTGCTTGGAGGAAGGGAGGGGGTCGCGGATGAACGCGACGGACGGGGGAGATCCACAAGGCGCTCGGCGGTGGTAGAAAACGCAGCTGGGGAGGGGCTGGGTCGGGGCCTTTTGTGCTGGGGGGGGGGGGGAAAGCCTGCACTCTTCCCCTGATTTAACACCCCCCCGGGAGGTTTCCTTGGGAATTAACCCACACTGTGCGCCCGCATGTTTTTGGGTTTTTTAAAACTTCGGGACAACTTGCGAGTTCTGGGGCCGGGGCGCCTCCTCGCAGGCCCGCGGTGCACGTGGGAAAAGGTTTACGCGCCGCCATCCCAAGCAGGGGAAAAACTTCGGGAGACCCCGGCTCGCTGGTAGTCCACGTCTTCCGTCTGGGCCTGCTCGCCGCGGATCGGGGCCCTTCAGAAACGCCAAATGCGCCGTTCTTTGGGAATGGGCCCGTCTTCCCCATTCCTCCGTCCGTTTGACGTGTCAACGTGGCACCTACATCCGGGCTCTGAAATGGGCCGGAATCAGCTAGCCTTCAAATATCCTGAAACCCCCCCACCCCCCACCGCTTCTGAAATCCAGGGCGAGGGGCTGCGGAGCTTTCGCGCCTGGGTCCCGGGTTCGAATCCGGCCAGAACAGGCGGAAGGCGCCTCCCCTAAGAGGCGGCGGGAGGGCCGCGCGGGAGATCGCAGCTGTGCTGAGTGGCCCCGGGGGTCCGACTCGGGAGAAAGGCGGCTTCCGACGACCACAGGCCGTGTCCACTCCCTCCTGCCACTCACGGAGACTTCCTCTCTGCTGAGATTTCTCTCTCGGTTTACTTTATGTCTTCTCCCCCCGCCCTACATCCTCCTCCCCATTTTATCCGCACAACAACCGTGCCGGGTAGGCCAGGCCGCGCTGAGAGCGGGCGACTGGCAGAGCCGGGATTCGAACTCGGCTCTCCCAGATCCTTTAAGCGCTACACCACGCTGTGCCGCGAAAACCTCAAGCCACCTGGGGGGGGGCGGTGACCGAGGGCCGCCCCCGCGACCCGCCA
>NW_015174301.1:239005-252997 GCF_001447785.1 Gekko japonicus | reverse complement strand
GAAGGGGGCCGATTCTCCCAGAAGTTCCGGCTCTCCAGCCCAGAGGAAGGCTGGGCTGTCCCCTGTTGGAAGCGGGGTGCTGGACTGGATGGATGCCCCGGCCGTGCCATATTGGGGGGGGGGGCGTGTTTTGCAAGCCTCTCTCCCCCTTCTCCTATGCCCTCCGCCCTTCTGTGGGTACAGCGAGGTGGGTCTTGCCTTCTTCCGCCTCCCCTTCCCCGGGAAGTGGCGAGTTCGAATGCTGCCACGGATTGCCCTGGGGGTGCCCCCCTCCCTGCCCTCCCGCCTCCTGGGAGGACGGGACGGGACCGAAGGTGGGGGGTGGACGTCTCTTGATGGGGCTCCATTGTGAGACTGAGTTGGGCATTTGGACTCCAGGAGGGAAGAGTGGAACCGGAATTTGCCCTGAGAGTTGGGGAAGAAGGAAGCCCCCCTCTAGACCTGCCCCTCGGATTGCCCACCCGCCCAGGAGCCTTGCCAGCCTGCGTTTTCCATCGATGGAACCGAGCAGGTACTTTTTAGCTAGGGAGGGGGTCTCTGTCTAGTGCCAATTCCGCCCAAATTCCAGAGGCTGGTTTGGGCAGCTGGTGTGGGGAAAGACTCTGCACACGTCCAGAGACTCCTTGGATAAAATGCTGTGGGATAACTGTAAAAAGCCAGCTTTGATGGTGGTGCCGCTGGCAGAAGCTTTGCCCACTGAGGTAGCATCCGGTGTTCCCTCTAAGCTGAGTGAGTGTGAGCTAGCTCACCGTTTTTTAGCCTCCGGCTCACACGTTCTTGTCTTCGCTCAGGAAGGAGGGCTCCAGAGCAACCTAATTGATGCAGCAGCCGAATTGCTGGCTCACAACTTTCATGCCGGTAGCTCACAGAGTAGAATCTTTGCTCACAAGACTCCACAGCTTAGAGGGAGCATTGCATGGCACTGATTGACCCTTGGCTGGGAGGCCAAGCTTGGAGGAGTGGGGCTGGCACAGGCCATTGGAAAACCCCGGGGAAAGCGGTTCTCTGCTGGGTACGGGCGAAAAAATCCCTAGCTTTAGGGAGAGCTGCTTGGTTAAAAGAGAAGCCGAAAAGACGCCGTCCACAAAAACGCCTTTTAATAGGGTTGGCCCAAAATGAAACGAACCGGAACGGGACTTCTCCGTGGAGAGAACTCTGGCTGCCGGGATCCAAAGGGCTCTGTTTCGAAACACCACTCTCAAAGGCGCGTTTCACTGGGAACAAGGAGTTCTCCAGGTTGGTTAGGTTTCCCGAGAAACAAAATCTCGGTTTGAAAAAGTCCCTTGAGTTTTGGTGCTTGACCCATCCGGTCGTCAGGGACTTCGTACCTGTGAGGGTTGCCTGGAGAGGACGAGGACCTCAGTGAGGCACAGTGCCACATCGCCCACCCTCCGGAGCATCCCTTTTCTCCAGGGGAATCCTAGAATCGATAGAATGTTAAGAGTTGGAAGGGGTCCTGCAGGTCATCTAGTCCAGCCCCCCGCACTCTGCAGGAGCACAGCCGAAAGAGAGCCCTACAACCAATGTTCCCTCTAAGGTGTGAAGTCTTGTGAGCAAAAATTCTGCTTTGTGAGCGACTGGCATGAAAGTTGTGAGCGAGCGATTTGGCTGCTGCAGAGATCAGTCGGCTCTGGAGCCCTCCTTCCTGAGCTGAGACAAAAATGTGTGAGCCGGAGGCTCAAAAACTGTGAGCTAGCTCACACTCCCTCAGCTTAGAGGGAACACTGCCTACAACGTCCCCGAAAGGTGGTCGTCCGGCCTCCGCTTGAAAACGTCCAGCGAAGGAGCCTCCACCACCTCCAGAAGAAGAGAAGAAGAGGTTGGATTTATACCCGGCCCTTCACTACCCGAAGGTGTCTCAGAGCAGCTTACAAACTCCTTTCCCTTCCCCTCCCCACAACAGACACCCTGTGAGGTAGGTGGGGCTGAGAGAGCTCTGACAGAAACTGCTCTTTTTCAAGAACAGCTCTTATCAGAACTACGGCTTGCCCAAGGTCATCCAGCCAGGTGCAAGTGGAGGAGTGGGGAATCCAACCCGGTTCTCCCAGATTAGAGTCCACGCACTTCACCACGACACCAGACTGGTTTCTCCTGATATTTAGCTGGTATCGACTCCCTTGTCGTTTCCACCCGTTAGATCGAGTCTTGCAGTCCGGAGCAAGAGAGAATATAGATCCGCTCCATCTTCTACCTGACAGCCCTTCAGATATTGGAAGACTGCAATCCTGTCCCCTCTAAGCCTTCTCTTTCTCAGGCTAAACAGACCCAACCCTTCCAGCCTTTCCTCGTAAGACTTGGCTTCCAACCCCCCTCGCCATTCTCTGTTCTCTGGAGATGAGCTGTTAACCCCGGGGGATCCCCAGGTCCCACCTGGAGGCTGGCACCCATAAGATGCCATCAGAGTGGGAAGCTTTGAAGACTGAACTTGGGCAGGCTTCTAAATAATTTTTTTCCCTGGTGGCGACTAAGAACTGCTGTGGCAGAACTTCTGCTTTGCTTCCAGAAGGTCCCTGGTGCGAATCCCCCAATGTCTTTGGTTGAAAGATCTCAGATGCCGGGAACAACAGGAGAGTTTGGTGTTCTTCGGACAACCAAACGGGGGCCCTTTGGCAAATTCAGCGTCTCTTCCAGGCCTACATGGGCTCTATGAACGGGCCCACAGGCCGTGTTCCCTCTAAGCTGAGTGAGTGTGAGCCGGCTCACAGTTTTTTTAGCCTCCGGCTCACACATTTTTGGCTTAGCTCGGGAAGGATGGCTCCAGAGCCAGCTGAGTTATGCCGCAGCCCAATCGCTCGCTCACAACTTTAATGCCGGTTGCTCACAAAGTAGAATTTTTGCTCACGCCACGGCTTGAAGTGAGCATTGCAGGTAGACCTCTTTGGGGGGGTAATAACTCGCACAAGCTTTTCTTAAATCGGGGCCGCTCTGAGGACGTCCTGTTTCCCACCAAAAATGTCCTTCTGGATCCACTGGAATGAAGAAAATCTCTCTCCCACCCCCCACCCCAATTCGGATTTAACCCGTAGCTTGTGGGTAGCTGTCTATGTTCCCGTTTTTGGTACATTGGGAATGTCAAGCGACAGGGTTTGCCTTTCTCCTGACAAAAGAAAAAATACATGACTGAACTGATTCCCGGCAGCTGCTGCTGGGCAATTGGCTGAGGTTCTGTTCAGGGTGCTGGATCTCAGTGATTTTCATTGGGTTGAAGGTACGCTGGAGAATAGGCTTCCTTTCCTTTTCGGTGGCGGAGGAAAGTCCCGTCGAGTAACAAGCTGGCTTTAGGACGACCCCCAAAGGGTTTTCAAGGCAAGAGAGGTTCAGAGGTGGTTTGCCCTTGCCTGCCTCTGCGTAGCAACCCCAGACTTCCTTGGGGGGTCTTCCATCCAAGTACCAATCGGGGCTGACCCTGCTTAGCTTCTGAGACCTGACAAGTTCTGGCTAGCCTGAGCCATCCAAGTTAGGGCAAGAGAGAAACAGAGGTGGTTTCCCCTTGCCTGCCTCTGCGTAGCAACCCTGGGCTTCCTTGGCGGTCTCCCATCCAAGTTCTAACCAGGGCCGACCCCCGTTCGCTTCCGAGATCTGTCGAGATTGGGCCGTCCTGGGCCATCCAGGCCAGGGTTCCTTTTAGGACCGTGACCTCTTCACCCCGCTCTCAGCAGGCTTTCGGAACAGCTCCCAAACCCAACAGACCTGTGCAGCAGAAGCAAAAGTGGACCCGGCGTTCACAGCCACAGTTCTTTCTAGTATCCTCCTAGAGACCCGGGGTGGGTGGGTCTCTCCTCCAGTTCTTCGAGGTGAAACCTGCATTTGGGTCGCAGGGCACCGGGTAGTGCTGGACATCAGAACAGTTTCCCTGGACTGAAATCCACATGGCGTTGGGGCTGCCCGCTGCCGGAAGGGAGACCCTTCACGCTCTGCTTCGACTTCGTATCTTTCAGGCCCGAACCACTGAAACCTCATTTGAGAACGAAGAACCCTCCTGGGTGAGGGGGTCCAGATTCCAGGGAAGGACTGACAAGCGGGATTCGAAGCCCATCCAAGTTCTAACCAGGGCCGACCCCCGTTCGCTTCCGAGATCTGTCGAGATTGGGCCGTCCTGGGCCATCCAGGCCAGGGTTCCTTTTAGGACCGTGACCTCTTCACCCCGCTCTCAGCAGGCTTTCGGAACAGCTCCCAAACCCAACAGACCTGTGCAGCAGAAGCAAAAGTGGACCCGGCGTTCACAGCCACAGTTCTTTCTAGTATCCTCCTAGAGACCCGGGGTGGGTGGGTCTCTCCTCCAGTTCTTCGAGGTGAAACCTGCATTTGGGTCGCAGGGCACCGGGTAGTGCTGGACATCAGAACAGTTTCCCTGGACTGAAATCCACATGGCGTTGGGGCTGCCCGCTGCCGGAAGGGAGACCCTTCACGCTCTGCTTCGACTTCGTATCTTTCGGGCCCGAACCACTGACAGCTCATTTGAGAACGAAGAACACTGCTGGGTGAGGCGGTCCAGATTCCAGGGAAGGACTGACATGCGGGATTCGAAAGGGGTTTGTTTTTCCTCAGTGCTTGGTGTTTGGGGGTAGACTGCCTCGGAACGCGGAGGTTCCGTGTGAGTGTCTTGGCCGGGATCCTGATTAAAACCAGGCGCGTCAGCTGTTTCTGCAGAGTTGGGTCGGTGCGGGGTGGGAATTGACTGGATGATCCTCCTGGGCAAACGCCGTTTCGGATCGTAGCGGTGTTGAGGAGCAGAGATCGTTCGAGAAGGGCTGTGTCGAGGGGCGTTGGTGCGAAAAGCGTCTCCGGGTTTTTTGATGCTTTCTCATCCTGGTCCCGAGTGGTGACGGTGACCTGCGGTTTGGGATGTTTCCGGACAAAGCTGATGCGGCCTTTGATTTCAACATACTCTTTTCGGTTGTGTTGAGAGTTGAGTTTTGCTTTGCGGGAGCATTTGAGCAGAAACCAGAAGTGTATTTATTTATTTATTAAACTGGGCTTGCTAGGCCGTCCTTTCCCTTCAAGAAGGGCTCAGGGCAGCTTACGACAAAATAATACACACATCTCAGATTAAAATAAATGGAAATCAATTAAATGCGTGCATTGAGGGAACGGCGTACGTCGTCGCTCAGCTTTGGGCTTGTCTGCCGTGCACAGCTCCGGCTGGCCCACAGCCGTGACGTCAAAAACCATTCCAAAACATTGGCCCGTGCCCTGTCCCAGAGAGTTGCAGCCCCAGATCCTCTCCAGAGAGACTGGCCCGTTGGGTGGTGGTGGTTTTAACTGTGCCCTCTGAGATCTCTTGGCAAGGAATCCCCTGGCAGAGCTGTTTAGAAGCAAGCATTAAGGCTAAGGACACCCCCGGTTCCAGTATCACCCGTGCCAGGAACTGGCTAGGCAGACTCAGGCATGCACGCCGCGATCTCTCTGCCTTGGCCTCCCCATCCTCTGGGGATGATAATTCCGGCCTGCCCCGGGTTGCTGCCGTTCTCTTTCAAAGTGGAAATCGTTCTGGTCGCCTGAAAAGCGCTCGGGGACACGGGTGCTTTGACGCTACGGAAAAGACGGTGGTCTTCGCCGGCCCGGCTCTGCCCCTCTGTGCGCTTGGTGCAATGGAGTCTTGGGTAGGTTGAACGGGACACCCCTTAGCCAGTCTCCCTGCCTCCCCCCTTCTCTAACTCTTTCTGGGATGCCCGGGGGGGGGCCTCTTTCCAGGCCAGGGTGGCGAATTTCCCAGCCTTCTGCTTCGGAAACCTCAAGCCTTGTGCTTGGATTGTCCCCAGAACAATCTTTTCCCTTCCTCCGCCTTCTAATACATCCCCGCACATGAATATCTCCCCGTGCTTCGCCCCCAGACCGAAAGTTGGGGAGGGGGCCGCGCCCCGGTGGATGTTTTCTTCTTCTTCTCTTGCGACACCCCACCCCACCCCTTGCCGGTCTGCCTGCAGTCTGTGGAAGGTGCTGAAACGCAGGGACCGGGTGGGCATTGGTATGCGTGGAACGCTGTGTCTATTGATGATCTCGATTTTATATGCGCGAGAGGTGTGGGGCTTGTATTGGTATGTGCGAGAGGGAGCGAGTGCGGTTGAGCGTGCCTCCGGATCGGTATGCGTGGGCGCTTACGCGGTTTTCCGGGCGGGGAGGGCTCGGACGTGCGGCCAGCCGAGTGGGCACCTGCTGGTGAGTCTGTGCGTGTCGCTTTGTGTGTGCGTGTCTGATGCCGGTGCGGTGGGACTCGTGTTTTTTAAACTTTTCTCGTCCGCCGCAGAGAATATTCCTGTCTGGTGGTGGCTGCGTTGGGCGGACCGGCGGGGCCGGGCGGTGCTAGGACGGGTCTCCGGCTAGGAAGGCCCTTGGCTTGTAGCAAGTCAGCCTCGGTACGTTTGTAGGGGCCGTCGAGTTGCGGCTGTCTTACAGAGACCCCAGCGAGGGGCTTTCAAGGCAGAGGGGGTTGGCCATCGCCTTCCTCGGCAGAGCCTTCCCTGGAGGACTCCCTTCCAAGTACTTGCCCTGCTGAGGTTCCAACATATGGCCACCCCAGCAAGGGGCTTCCTGAGCAAGGGAGAGGCAGAGGTGGTTGGCCATCGCCTTCCTCTGCAGAGCCTTCCTTGGTGGTCTCCCTTCCAAGTACTATCATATTGGTCACCCCAGCAAGGGGCTTTCGAGGCAAGGGAGAAGCAGAGGTGGTTGGCCATCGCCTTCCTCTGCAGAGCCTTCCTTGGTGGTCTCCCTTCCAAGTACTATCATATTGGTCACCCCAGCAAGGGGCTTTCGAGGCAAGGGAGAAGCAGAGGTGGTTGGCCATCGCCTTCCTCTGCAGAGCCTTCCTTGGTGGTCTCCCTTCCAAGTACTATCATATTGGTCACCCCAGCAAGGGGCTTTCGAGGCAAGGGAGAAGCAGAGGTGGTTGGCCATCGCCTTCCTCTGCAGAGCCTTCCTTGGTGGTCTCCCTTCCAAGTACTATCATATTGGTCACCCCAGCAAGGGGCTTTCGAGGCAAGGGAGAAGCAGAGGTGGTTGGCCATCGCCTTCCTCTGCAGAGCCTTCCTTGGTGGTCTCCCTTCCAAGTACTATCATATTGGTCACCCCAGCAAGGGGCTTTCGAGGCAAGGGAGAAGCAGAGGTGGTTGGCCATCGCCTTCCTCTGCAGAGCCTTCCTTGGTGGTCTCCCTTCCAAGTACTATCATATTGGTCACCCCAGCAAGGGGCTTTCGAGGCAAGGGAGAAGCAGAGGTGGTTGGCCATCGCCTTCCTCTGCAGAGCCTTCCTTGGTGGTCTCCCTTCCAAGTACTATCATATTGGTCACCCCAGCAAGGGGCTTTCGAGGCAAGGGAGAAGCAGAGGTGGTTGGCCATCGCCTTCCTCTGCAGAGCCTTCCTTGGTGGTCTCCCTTCCAAGTACTATCATATTGGTCACCCCAGCAAGGGGCTTTCGAGGCAAGGGAGAAGCAGAGGTGGTTGGCCATCGCCTTCCTCTGCAGAGCCTTCCTTGGTGGTCTCCCCTCCAAGTACCGACCCAGCTGAGCTTCCCAGATTGGGCCCTGTCGGGCTGCCTCCCCTTCGCAGCCTCAGTACACACAGCAATAAGCATTGCCCTCGTATGCCTTGAAAGTTTCAAACCCCCAAGCGGAGCTCCACCGAGGCTGAGCGAGAGAGGCTCTTGGCCCGTCTGAGCTGCTGCCTTTGGCAACTGACTTTAGCCTCCCTTTGCCCAAAGGGGCCAGTCCGTTGCCTCCTGGAAAGCCCCCAATGAGAGGCAAAGGTCATCCCAGCCACATGACCACGGAAACGTCTTCGGACAGCGCTGGCTCTTCGGCTTGGAAACGGAGATGAGCACCGCAACCCTAGAGTCGGATTCGACTGGCTTTCGAGCAAGGGAACCTTTACCTTTACCTTTTACCTTGGTGGTCTCCCCTCCATTTCCTTCAGGCGAACTGGTCCCTGCCGCCTGGAGATCAGAGTTGTAATCCCGGGAGACCTCCAGTCACCAATGGGAGGTTGGCAACCCCAGCCACGGTGCTGAGTCGGTCACCCTTTCTCGACTTGACCTACCTCGCAGGGTCGTTCGGGGTAAAACGGGGGGAGGGAGTGGACCGTGTACGCTGTATGGAGTCCCTTTGGGGAGAGAGGGGGTAAAAATACATGGGAAGGCAGGCAAGTGGTCCATCTCATCCAGTGTCCCGTTTCCTGCGGGGGCTGAGCAGATATCTCCAGGGGGCAGCCGGTAAGCCAGGTTTAAATTTGTGTCAGCAGGGTTGGATCTTTGGCCTTTCTAGCCCAGGATTTGTCTCTGGCTGTAGCTCTCCGGGGTCTTGAGCAGCGAAGAGGATCTTTTGTGGCTTTGAGTGGAGATGCACGGGATTGAACCCTGGAAAGGCCCCGTGCAAAGCCAATGCTCTGCCACTGAGTTCTTCATGCTAAGAAGAAGAGAAGAGATTAGATTTATATCCCGCTCTTCACTTGGAGTCTCAGAGCGGCTTACAAACTCCTTTCCCTTCCCCTCCCCACAACAGACACCCTGTGAGGTGGGTGGGGCTGAGAGAGCTCTTGACAGAAACCGCCCTTTTTCAAGGACAGCTCTGACAGAGCTTGTGACTGACCCAAGGTCACACCGGCAGGTGCAAGTGGAGGAGTGGGGAATCAAACCCGGTTCTCCCAAATTAGAGTCCGCACACTTAACCACTACACCAAACCGGCTCTCCTAAGGACCTTCTCCCCTCTCCTGTTCTTCCCCCCCCAAACCCCCCTGGTCCTAACCCCCCTTTGAACCCAGACGTTTCCTCCAGCTCTCCCAGCGTAAGAACGGTTAGCTGACCTCTCCCGTCTCCGTGGATTTTTCTGAGCCCCCATTAGACCTGTTAAAGTCCAGCGGCCGTCACTGCGTCTTGTGGGAAGGGGTTCCATGGGCTGGTTTTTATTGTGAGCCAGTTTGGTGTCGTGGTTAAGCGCACGGACTCTCATCTGGGAGAACTGGGTTTGATTCCCCACTCCTCCACTTGCACCTGGCTGGATGACCTTGGGCAAGCCGTAGTCTGCCAGTGTGACCTTGGGGCAGTCACAAGTTCTTTCAGAGCTGTTCTCTCAAGGGCAGTTCTGGAAAGAGCTCTCTCAGCCCCGCCTACCTCACAGGGTGCCTGTTGTGTGGAGGGGAACGGAAAGGAGATTGTGAGCCGCTCTGAGACTCCAAGTGAAGGGCGGGGTATAAATCCAATCTCTTCATCCTCTTCTTCTTTTTTCCTCCTCCTCCTCCTCTTCTTCCTCTTCTTTTCTCCTCCTCCTCCTCCTCCTCCTCCTCTTCTTCTTTTCTCCTCCTCCTCCTCTTCTTCTTCTTTTCTCTTCCTCTTCTTCTTTTCTCCTCCTCCTCTTCTTCTTTTCTCCTCCTCCTCCTCTTCTTGTTCTTTTCTCCTCCTCCTCCTCCGCTGCTTCTTCTGTTCTCCTCCTCTTCTTGTTCTTTTCTCCTCCTCCTCCTCCTCTTCTTCTTTTCTCTTCCTCTTCTTCTTTTCTCCTCCTCCTCTTCTTCTTTTCTCCTCCTCCTCCTCCTCTTCTTCTTCTTTTCTCTTCCTCTTCTTCTTTTCTCCTCCTCCTCCTCCTCCTCTTCTTTTCTCCTCCTCCTCCTCCTCTTCTTCTTTTTTCTTCCTCTTCTTCTTTTCTCCTCCTCCTCTTCTTCTTTTCTCCTCCTCCTCCTCCTCCTCTTCTCCTCTTCTTCTTTTCTCCTCCTCCTCCCCCCTCCCCCCTCCCCCCAGAGACTCAGCATGAACAGGGAGGGTCTTCCCTCCCCCCCAATCCTTCAATTTTTGGGGGAAGGAGCTGAGAGTACAACTCTCTCTATTGTAGTCATTGCAGCTTGGCTATTGGGTCGGTCCTGGGAGCTGGCTTCCCCCCAAAATGCATTCCTAGTTTTGCTGGCAATAGAAGACAGCTGCCTATGGAAAAAGTACAGAGGAAGGCAACCAAGACGATGAGGGGGTTGGAGCCCCTTCCCTAGGAGGAAAGGCTGAAGGTGACACACTCTAAACAACCCCCTTTCAATGCACTTTCCAACTGGATTTTACGATTTATAAAATTAGGCACGGGGTGGAGAGAGTTGACAGAGAGAACTCTCCCGAAAGACTAGAACTGGAGGGCATCCGGTGAAGCTGATGGGCAGTAGGTTCAGGACGGAGAAAAGGAAATACTACTTTATACAGAGAGGGATTAAATTGTGGAATCTGATTCCGGGGAATGTAGAGTTGGCCACAGGAAAAAGCAGCTTTAAAAAGGGATTAGATAGATTCATGGAGGGAGAAGTCTGTCAGTGGCTACTAGCCATGGTGGCTGAGGGGAACCTCCACATTCAGGGGCACTAATCCTGTGAATCCCAGAGCCAGGAGGCAACATCAGAGGAAGGCCTCGGCCTCTCTGCCCTGTTGCTGGCCTTCCAGAGGAACCGGTTGGCCACTTTGTGAGGCAGGAGGCTGGACTAGATGGACCACTGGTCTGATCCAGCAGGGCTCTTCTGATGTCCTTATCAGGGGAAGGCCTCGGCCTCTCTGCCCTGTTGCTGGCCCTCCATAGGAACTGGTCAGCCCCTGTGTGAGGCAGGAGGCTGGACTGGATGGACCCTCACTGGTCTGATCCAGCAGGGCTCTTCTGAGGTTCTTCTCAGGGGAAGGCCTCGGCCTCCCTGCCCTGTTGCTGGCCCTCCAGAGGAACTGGTTGGCCAATGTGTGAGAGACAGGATGCTGGACGAGGTGGATCCTCACTGGTCTGATCCAGGAGGGCTCTTCTGATGTTCTTATGAAGGCCTCGGCCTCCCTGCCCTGTTGTTGGACCTCCAGAGGAACTGGCTGGCCCCTGTGTGAGGCAGGATGCTGAGCTAGATGGACCAGTAGTATGACCCAACAAGGCTCTTCTTATGCTCTTGTGAAGGCTTCGGCCTCTCTGCCTTATTGTTGGCCCTCTGGAGGAGCTCATTGTCCACTGTGTGAGGCAGGATGCTGGGCTAGATGGACCCTCACTGGTCTGATCCAGCAGGGCTCTTCTGATGTTATTATGAAGGCCTCGGCCTCTCTGCCCTGCTCTTGGACCTCCAGAGGAACTCTGTTGGCCCCTGTGTGAGACGGGAGGCTGGGCTAGAGGGACCCTCACTGGTCTGACCCAGCAGGGCTCTCCTCGTGTTCTAATGTTGCTCTCCTCCTGGCCTACCTGAGTGTTTGTGCCAGTGCCTGGTGTGAACGTGTGTTAAAAAACTGCAGCTTTTGTGTGGGTGGGACTTGGGGGGCATTTGCACGGCCAACTGCCTTTGTTGAGACAGAGGACAGTCCCCTAGAGATGGCCCCAGGCTGACCGGTAGCTGGCAGTCAGCAGGTGTGGTCACATGCCAAGCTTAGCCATGGCCCAGGAGCTACGAGCGTTCAAGAGCCAAGAAATGATTATGGATTCTGTTTTGGGGGCCGTTTGGAAGGGGGAGGCAGGCTAGGATCTACCTCTGGCGTGTTTCTCTTTAGAAATTCTGCCGGCCAGGAGTTGCTGCCATCTCTGCCTGTCCATCTGTCACGTTGTTCTCGCATCCTTCCTTCCAAGGAGCTCGGGATGGTTCTCTGTTCCTCATTTTATTCTCACAGCACCCCTGCAAGGTAGGCTAGGCTGCGAGAGAGCGCGTGGCCGCACCGAGGTTGCAGGATGGGCCACAAAAGTGAAGCGAGAGACCGATGGTTGAAGTCCGTTGGTTCTTGTGCCCTGGAAGGACACCTCGGCTTCTGGGGGAATGGCACTCTCTGTACATGCTCAGAGGTGCTGTATTGCATGGGATCGATTGGACGCTGCCTCGATTCCTTGCCATTAATCCAACCTCACAGCCCGTTATTTGTTGGAGGGACTGAAGGAAAGGAACGGGTATTCGCCTTGCTACCGCGTCCCAAGTTTGGTTCACGTTTTAATGTCTTTATGCTCACCACCTCGAGGACCCTGATGGGGTGGAAAGGCGGCCTGAACGTGTTTTTATTATTATTATTATCACGGGTTGCAAAAATCATGCTTTCTTCTTTGCCGTAGAAGGAAAACGGAGATTGAGAGCCAGTGACTTATTTGGTGACTCGGCGGCTGAGATCTGAATTCGCCTCTCCCAGATGCGGGCCTAACACCCCTCTCGGCCCTTTTGTGTGCTGCCGTGAGGAACTTGACGGAAAACGAGCGGTTTTTGTTGTGTGTGTGTTTCTTTTTTAAGGAAGGTTTCTTCCTCTGGATTTGCTCTGAGCTCTAGGAGATTTTAATTATAACTCCGGCAAGGGAGTCGGGGATAATTGAGCTAAATTTGTGTCATAGTTTATGCTAATATTTTTGTGCAATTAGTGGCATTTTAGCATGATTCTTCTCTCTTTTTTGCGCTCGGCTTCCTGGCGCTGCCTTGGTAGAGTTTTCGGCCTGTGTCTTCCTGTCTTTATTTTCCCTCCCCTTGGGTCACAAATTGGATTATTTATTTTTTTTGTTATAGAGCATCTTGGAAGCTCGCCCCCTGGCCCTAGTCTCGAATGTCGAATAATCCTTGCGCACAGCGTTTCTCCAAAATCTGTATAAGAGCCCCTATCTGTCTGTCCTCTTTACTGCCCTTCGAACGTCCAACCCGATGTAGGATTCGAGAGAACTCAAAAAAGAACTGCGCACGGCCGCAGGTCCTTTCGGAGGGGTTAGGCGGCTTCTGTTTTTGATCGTTTCGCGTTCCCTTCGGGGTTGCCGATGAGCAGAACCCTCTCTGAGCGGCGTGCTGTTAAAAAAAATATATTGGTATATTTTTTAAATTGCTGCCGTTGTACAAATCCGAGCGCGTCCGAAATTTTAACGAAAGCCAGGCCGGGATTAGACAACCGTCGCTTCAGAGTTAAAAATTAGAATTCAGTCGGCGGCGAAGGGGTTTTTCTGCCGGGCATTGCTGGCTGTGGTGGAAGGGGGCATTCTGCCGTTATCGGCTACCGTAGGGGGTGTCGAGGGATCTCGTGGCCAACGTTGTGCGTGCGTGTGTGTGTGTGTGTGGTAGATGCCCGCTTGCACATGGCTGATACAGTGTGGGAAATCTGACACACACACCCGCCCAAGATGGCACTTCTGCCACGGTTGGGGTTTCCTGCCGTTGAATTGCTTCCCCAGCCACCGAGGACAAGCCCGCTGTGATAAAGCTCTCCAAAATCCTGCAAGGAGGCAAATGAACTTCCTCGGAGCAGGAGATCCACAAGAAGAGCACCACCTCTGAGAAGCCTCGGAGACTCGTGGCCGTTCCCACGGTGCTGCAGGTGGCGAGCGTGCACGGAGAAAAGCCACCTGGGAAGAGGGGCAGAGACTCGGCGGAACACCTGTGCTGTGTTCAGAGTTCCCCGACATCTCCCAGTGCAAAGGACAGGGGAGGGGCGCCAGGCGTTATCTGAGCTCAGGGAGCCGGCAGCCCGACTCAGAATGAGGCAAGTCGGCATGCTCGAGGCCTTGACGCACGAAGCAGGCGACACAGTCTTCCGTCCTGTGCTCCGTTTAAAGGACAAGGCCAGTACCCTCAGCTGGGTCTGGAAACGACCGTTCAGGGTTCTAGACAGCACCCATGCCAGTTAAAACTCTGGCCTCCGTACTTTTTGGCCGACTGCCGCTTGCAAAACAGTCTTCAAGGGCGGACCTGTGTAAAATACGTTGCAGTAGTCCAACCTAGACGTTTTCTGAGGAGAAGATTGGGTTCAAGTGGTGCTTTGGATGAGATAAGAAGAGGTGGTCTGGGCTGCTTCAGTTGCCTCAGTATCCGGGAGCGGGGTCTAGGAGGGAAGTACAGCCCCCATTCGTAGGAGGGCACGCACCCCATGCAGGGAACCACCCATGGCCATCACCTCAATCTTAATGATGAGAGGATTGAAGAGGGGCGGTGGCTCAGGGGTAGAGCATCTGCTTGGCATGCAGAAGATCTCCGGTTCAATCCCCGGCATCTCCAGTTAAAAGGACCAGGCAGGAGGGGATGGGAAAGACCTCCGCCTGAGTCCCTGGAGAGCCATGAAGTGGGGTT
>NW_015174301.1:234986-238983 GCF_001447785.1 Gekko japonicus | reverse complement strand
TGGCAGGAGGTGATGGGAAAGACCTCCGCTTGAGACCCTGGAGAGCCATGAAGTGGGGTTGTTGCTCAGTGGTAGAGCCTCTGCTTGGCATGCAGAAGGTCCCAGGTTCAATCCCCGGCATCTCCAGTTAAAAGGACCTGGCAGGAGGTGATGGGAAAGACCTCCGCTTGAGACCCTGGAGAGCCATGAAGTGGGGTTGTTGCTCAGTGGTAGAGCGTCTGCTTGGCATGCAGAAGGTCCCAGGTTCAATCCCCGGCATCTCCAGTTAAAAGGACCTGGCAGGAGGTGATGGGAAAGACCTCCGCTTGAGACCCTGGAGAGCCATGAAGTGGGGTTGTTGCTCAGTGGTAGAGCATCTGTTTGGCATGCAGAAGGTCCCAGGTTCAATCGCCAGCATCTCCAGTTAAAAGGACCAGGCAGGAGGTGATGGGAAAGACCTCCGCCTGAGTCCCTGGAGAGCCATGAAGTGGGGTTGTTGCTCAGTGGCAGAGCCTCTGCTTGGCATGCAGAAGGTCCCAGGTTCAATCCCCGGCATCTCCAGTTAAAAGGACCTGGCAGGAGGTGATGGGAAAGACCTCCGCCTGAGACCCTGGAGAGCCATGAAGTGGGGCTGTAGCTCAGAGGTAGAGCGTCTGCTTGGCATGCAGAAGGTCCCAGGTTCAATCCCCGGCATCTCCAGTTAAAAGGACCAGGCAGGAGGTGATGGGAAAGACCTTCTCTGCCTGAGTCCCTGGAGAGCCATGAAGAGGGTCTGTGGCTCAGTGGAAGAGCTTCTGCCTTGAATGCACAAGGTCCCAGGTTCAGTCCCCAGCATCTTCAGTTGAAAAGGACGAGGCACTAGGTGATGGGAAAGACCTCCACCTGAGACGCTGGAGAGCCACGAAATGGGCCTGTGGCTCAGTGGGAGAGCCTCTGCTTGGCATGCAGGAGGTCCCAGGTTCAATCCCCAGCATCTCCAGTTAAAAGGACCAGGGAGGAGGGGATGGGAAAGACCTCCACATGAGACCCTGGAAAGTCCCAGCCCAGAAAATCTACAACAGCTAAAGTCTTGGAATAGGGTTTGACGTGACGCCCTCCCTCAGACGGCTCGTCGGAGTAACCAAAACCAAGTGAGAAAGGCAGAGGTTAGGGGGCTGGCCAGACCACCCGAGGACCATGTCCACGTCTCCGAGCTGTGACCACGGGACGTCATTCCCCCAAGAGCCGTTCCTGTTGTCAAATCAGGATCAGATCGGATGCGGGAGATTTTTATCTGCAAAGTGTTTAACAAACAAGTCACAGCGGGTTCGCCGAGCACTCCGCCATATTCTAAGAAGGGCCGGGATTGATTAAGCCGTGTGTGACTTGGATTGGAAGGATCCTGCCGGATGACGTGGAGCCGATGGAGAGGTGGCGGCGGAGCACGTTTGGTTCGCGGCCCCCAGGGATCCTCTTAAGGGGACATAAATCCAGGATTTTCAGTCAGCCGTGCGTCTGTTATGTGTCCTTTGAACGGGACTCGTCGGTTCCGTTCAAAGCGGGTAATGCGTGCTGCTCGAGTCTCGGTATAAAAGCCCTTCTGAGATGATCGAAACCTGCGGGAGAGCGTGCAGAAACGTCTCTGAGATTGTCTTTCTTTCTAACGTCCAAGAATGACAATGCGTTAAATAAGTGCGACTTTCGGTCGTCACCCCGCTGCTTCAAAGCTGCCGTTGACCTGTCTATCGATCCAGCCTTGCAAATCAGACTTGTGTCTTCGGGACTAGAAACTTGGGTGCCTTTTCTAAACGGCCAATTGAAAGACGAGTTTGCCTGCACACTTGATCCTGCAACAGATCTTTGGTTCCTCCCTTGCGGTCTGCTTTTGTGGACGGGTGGTATGGCCGCAACCTTATCCCTAAGAAGAAAGACAGATTGGATTTATACCTGTCCCTTCACTGCTTGAAGGAGTCTCAGAGCGGCTTACGATCTCCTTTCCCTTCCCCTCCCCACAACAGACAGCCTGTGAGGCAGGTGGGGCTGAGAGAGCTCTTTCGAGGACTGCCCTTGAGAGAACAGCTCTGAGAGAACTTGTGACTGACCCAAGGTCACACCGGCAGCTGCATGTGGAGGAGTGGGGAATCAAAGCCGGTTCTCCCCGATTAGGGTCCGCGCTGTTAACCACTACACCAAACTGGCTAAGTTGGTGGGGGGTCGTAGCCAGGATTTTGTGGCTTTTTGGGGATTTTTTCCCTCCCCCCCCCCCCCCGGTGGGGCTGCCATTTTTTGCTGCTGGCGCGCGCCTTTTAAAAAACTCTTTAAAAATATTTTCTAAAAGGATTTTCAAGGGAACATCTTGTGGGGCTGTCCCTTTAAGAAAGGGGGCCAAGCCCCAAATAGCCCCACTGTAGTCATGGGCTGGGGGGGCGAAGAATCAGGTGGGGAGAGGGAAGAGGTTGGAGGCTTTGAAGGGAACGGAGCGAGAAACTTGATTCCCCCCCCCCCTTCTGTTTTCCGCCTGCAGCCTGCATTGAAGTTTGTTTGCTCAGAAGGCTTTTGCCGGGCTCTTATTAAACTTGCTCTTTCTGATGTGCGAACCTGACCTGGCGCCTCTCGACCAAGGCTTCTGCCAGCTGCCCAGCACACAGACTCTGCAATCTATCGATAATATGACCTTTCCAAAAGCGGCATTCTCTGGACCAGCCTTCCAGACTCAAGTGTCTCGGTTGAGAGAGAGAGAGGAGCTCCAGATGTTTTCTTATTCTCCTCCTCCTCCTCTGGGCATGAAGCTTGTCCCTCGAAAGAATTCTAGGGCTGAGCCCGGGTTCAAATGGAAACTCAAATGATCCCCCCACTCCTCCACATGCAGCTGCTGGTGTGACCTGGGGTGAGTCACAAGTTCCCTCAGAGCTGTTCTCAGGAGAGCTCTCTCAGCCCCACCTGCCTCACAGGGTGTCTGTTGTGGGGAGGGAAAGGGGAAGGGGAAGGAGATTGTCAGCCGCTCTGAGACTCCTTTGGGAAGCGAAGGGTGGGGTATAAATCCAATCTCCTCCTCCTCCTCCCAGAATTCTAGGACTGAGCCTGGGTTCAAATGGAAACCCTTGCAGGGTAAGAGAGCCAGAGTGGTGTAGGGCTTAGGAGCACGGACTCTAATCCGGGAGAACCGGGTTTGATTCCCCACTCCTCCACATGCAGCTGCTGGATGACCTTGGGCAAGCCGTAGTTCTGTCAGAGCTGTTCTCTCAAGGGCAGTGATTGAAAGAGCTCCCTCGGTCCCGCCTACCTCACAGGGTGTCTGTTGTGGGGAAGGGAAGGGAAAGGAGATTGTCAGCCGCTCTGAGACTTCAAGTGAAGGGCAGGTTATCAATCCAATTTCCTCCTCCCTCTCTTCTTCCTCTTCTTCCTCCTCCTCCTCCTCCTCCTCCTCCTCCTCTTCTTCCTCTTCTTCCTCCTCAACCTCCTCCTCCTCTTCTTCTTCCTCTTCTTCCTTCTCAACCTTCTCCTCCTCCTCCTCTTCTTCTTCCTTTTCCTCCTCCTCCTCCTCCTTCTCTTCCTGAGTCAGGCTGAAGACGTTACAGGCACAGGCCAATGATCCCTGCTGGGGAGTGGGGGAGTCCACAGCCGCCCCTCCCCCCGGGAGACCCCGCTTGGCTCTCAGGCCGCATTTTCTCCTCGACTGCTTCTGATTTCTGCTCGGGAAATTCTGGAATTGATTGCGGGAAACGTTGCGCAAAAGATGAGCAAAGCCAAAGGAACGGCATGCCGAGGTGCCCGAGAAGGGCGTGCGGGTGGGGGAAACGCTGCCCCCCCCACGCCTCCCTTTGGTCAGGCCACAGAGATGCGTGGCTTGAAAGCTGAGAGGCATCCAGTGAGGGGCCCCCACGCACACCTTGAACCCCCTGGGCAATCCAGTTTATGGGGGTTCACTCAGGGCAGGAGCCCCCAAGGATATTTCGCCACTTAGCCTTGCGGAGGTATCCGGCTCACTTGTTCTAGCAAATGGGTAACTGTTGTGGACTGAATACAAAAATTGTGGTGT
>NW_015174301.1:221310-234954 GCF_001447785.1 Gekko japonicus | reverse complement strand
AGGAGAACAAAAAATGTGGTGTGGCGCTTGGGGGGGGGGGGGGAGCCTCTGCTTGGCAGGCAGAAGGCCCCAGGTTCAATCCCCGGCTTCTCCGGTTAAAAGGATCAGGCAGGAGGGGACGGGAAAGACCTTTGGGTGAGACCTTGGAGAGCGGCTGCCAGTCCGAGCAGGCAATAGAGTAGACAATACGTCACCGTGTAGACGATTCAATCCCTGGCATCTCCAGTTAAAAGGACCGGGCGGTACATGATACGAAAGACCTCTGCCTGAGACCCTGGAGAGCGGCTTCCACCCTGAGTAGGCAATACTGGCTTGGATGAACCGATGGTCTGATTTGGTATAAGGGAGCTTCATATGTGGCCAATGGAACGTCCCAGGTTCTATCCCCAGCATCTCCAGGTAAATGGACCAGGCAGTAGGTGATGGGAAAGACCTCCACCTGAGACCCTAGAGAGCGGCTTCCACCCTGAGTAGGCAATACTGACCTTGATGGACCAGGGTGTGCTTCAGTGTAAGGCAGCTTTATGCATATTTGTCCTTATGCAGGGCTGCCCAAATCCTTCCCTTCACGCCACTGATCGTCTGGGTTGCCCACCTAGCCTCAGTTTTGCAGCTGCGTCTGGCCTTCCCAGGCAGCCGTTCACTGGCCCACGGTGCCTAACTTGCAAGCACAGCTCGGCTCTCTCCCTGCAGTCTGACATGAGGGAGGGGCCTTGGTTCAATGGCAGAGCCTCTGCTTGGCACGCAGAAGGTGCCAATCCCCGGCATCTCCAGTGAAAAGGACCAGGCAGGAGATGATGGGAAAGACCTCCGCCGGAGACCCCGGAGAGCCATGAAGTGGGGCTGTAGCTCAGTGGCAGAGCCTCTGCTTGGCATGCAGCAGGTCCCAGGTTCAATCCCCAACATCGCCAGTTAAACGGACCAGGCAGGAGGTGATGTGAAAGACCTCCTCCTGTGACCCTGAAGAGCCATGAAGTGGGGCTGTGGCTCAGTGGTAGAGCCTCTGCTTGGCATGCAGAAGGCCCCAGGTTCAATCCCCGGCATCTCCACTTAAAAGGACCAGGCAGGAGGGGATGTGAAAGACCTCAGCCTGAGACCCTGGAGAGCCACGAAATGGGCCTGTAGCTCAGTGGAAGAGCCTCTGCTTGGCATGCAGCAGGTACTAGGTTCGATCCCCAGCATCTCCAGTTAAACGGACCAGGCAGGAGGGGATGGGAAAGACCTCTGCCTGAGACCTTGGAGAGCTGCTGCCAGTCTGAGTAGACAATACTGACTTTGATGGACTGAAGTTCCGATTCAGTATAGGGCAGCTTCATGTGTTAGGGGAGGGGCTGTGGCTCAGTGGTGGAACATCTGCTCAGCATGCAGAAGGTCCCAAGTTCAATCCCCGGCGTCTCCATTTAAAATGGGTCCGATTATAGGCCTTCTTAACTGAGACCCTGGAGCGCTGCTGCCAGTCTGTTGACAATGCTGACGTTGAGAGACCAAGAGTCTGACTTGGGATAAGACAGCCGCTTGTGTTGTGAGCAGTGCTCCCTCTAAGCTGTGGAGTCTCGTGAGCAAAGATTCTACTTTGTGAGCGACTGGCATTAAAAGCTGTGAGTGAGTGATTTGGCTGCTGCATAGATTAGTTTGCTCTGGAGCCATCCTTCCTGGGCAAAGACAAAAATCTGTGCGCTGGAGGCTAAAAAACCTGTGAGCTGGCTCACACTAACTCAGCTTAGAGGGAACACTGGTTTTGAGCCCCCCCCAGCCTTTCCAGCTTCAGCACGTCCCCCCCCCCAACTGCCCTTGGTCCTACAGGGAGGTAGACGGTGTCCCGTTTCTCCGGGGAACCCTACAAAACAGTAGCGGCAACTGAGGTCAGAGAAATGGTGTGCTGGGGGAAGGTCTACCCCCCACCCAGGCTTGTCCCCTGGTCCCAGTCTTCACTGTCCCCTTTCTGCTTTTTAATTCCCTCCTACTGGAAATATTCTCCATCTGGTTGACTCGCGAGAGCCAGTTTGGTGTCATGGTTAAGTGCGCGGACTCTAATCTGGGAGAACCGGGTTGGATTCCCCACTCCTCCACTTGCACCTGGCTGGATGACCTTGGGCAAGCCGTAGTTCTGATAAGAGCTGTTCTTGAAAAACAGCCGTTTCTGTCAAGAGCTCTCTCAGCCCGCCTACCTCACAGGGTGTACGTTGTGGGGAGGGGGAGGGAAAGGGAGTTTGTAAGCTGCTCTGAGACTCCTTTGGGTAGTGAAGGGCAGGGTATAGATCCAATCTCTTCTCTTCTTGAAGGGCAGTCCTCGAAAGAGCTCTCTCAGCCCCATCTGCCTCACAGGGTGTCTGTTGTGGGGAGGGGGAGGGAAAGGACATTGTAAGCCGCTCTGAGACTCCTTCGGGTAGTGAAGGGCGGGGTATAAATCCAATCTCTTCTTCTTCTTCTTCTTTTACCTCACAGGGTGTCTGTTGTGGGGAGGGGAAGGGAAAGGAGATTGTCAGCCGCTCTGAGACTCCTTCGAGTAGTGAAGAAGGGCAGGGTATAAATCCAATCTCTTCTTCTTCTTTTACCTCACAGGGTGTCTGTTGTGGGGAGGGGAAGGGAAAGGAGTTTGTAAGCCGCTCTGAGACTCCTTCGGGTAGTGAAGGGCGGGGTATAAATCCAATCTCTTCTTCTTCTTCTTCTTTTACCTCACAGGGTGTCTGTTGTGGGGAGGGGAAGGGAAAGGAGATTGTCAGCCGCTCTGAGACTCCTTCGAGTAGTGAAGGGCGGGGTATAAATCCAATCTCTTCTTCTTCTTCTTTTACCTCACAGGGTGTCTGTTGTGGGGAGGGGAAGGGAAAGGAGTTTGTAAGCCGCTCTGAGACACCTTTGGGGAGTGAAGGGTGGGGTATAAATCCAATCTCTGCTTCTTCTTCTTCTTCTCTCTTAATGGAGCCAGGAAAACGTTTCTTTCTCAGCAGGCTTTTGGAGTTTTCGAAGGAGCTCCTTTAGAGGTGGGAATTGGGCCGAGAACAAGGGGTTGGGGGCAGTGTTCCCTCTAAGCTGAGTTAGTGTGAGCTAGCTCATAGTTTTTTAGCTTCCAGCTCACACATTTTTGTCTTAGCTCAGGAAGAGATGGCTCCAGAGTAAACTGATTTATGCAGTAGCCAAATCGCTCGCTCACAGCTTTAATGCCAGTAGCTCACAAAGTAGAACTTTTGCTCACAAGACTCCACGGCTTAGAGGGAACATTGGTTGGGGGGCCGGAAATAAAAGGCGGAGGAGGGAGAACCGCTTTGCTGACCTCTCTTCCCCTTTGCAGGAGACGGGGGTCTTCTTTGAAGGCGGCCGGTGATCCGCCACCCCTCTGAGGCGGGCCCAGAGTCGGATGCTCCCGGGGCCGAGATGGCAGCGCTTTACGGCAGCGAAGTGAAGTGCGTCAGCGTGGAGTGGGACTTTCTGCAGGGCTTGTTGGTGAAGAATCAGCCCGTGCCCTGGTAAGATGGAGCCCTGGCCCCCTCTGGCGCCACAGTCGAGAGCCGGAGGGGTACAGTGATCGGGGGACCAGACCGGGGAGGTGTCCCCCATCTGCTCTCTTTTGGAGAGAGGCTTTTCCAAACCCTTTTAATTGGGCTTTTCCATAAGAACCTAACATAAGAGAGGCCAATGTTGGATCAGGCCAGTGGTCCATCTAGTCCAACACTCTGTGTCACACAGTGGCCAGAAATACCAGGTGCCATCAGGAGGTCCACCAGTGGGGCCAGGACATTAGAAGCCCCCCCACTGTTGACCCCCCCCCCCAAGCACCAAGATGACAGAGCATAACTTGCCCCAGACCGCGAGTTCCTATCTATCCCTTGTGGCTAATAGCCACTGATGGACCTCTGCTCCATATGCTTATCTAATTCCCTCTTGAAGCTGTCCATGCTTGTAGCCACCACCCCCTCCTGTGGCAGTGAATCCCATGTGTTCATCGCTCTTTGGGTGAAGAAGGACTTCCTTTTATCTGTTCTAACCCGACTGCTCAGCAATTTCATGGAGTGCCCACCAGTTCTTGTCTTGTGAGAAAGGGAGAAAAGGACTTCTTTCTCTACCTGCTCTATCCCATGCTTAATCTTGTAAACCTCGATCGTGCCACCCCTCAGCCGTCGTTTCTCCAAGCTAAAGAGCCCCAAGCGCTTTAACCTGTCTTCATAGTGAAAGTGTTCCAACCCTTTTATCATTCTAGTTGCCCTTTTCTGCACTTTTTCCAATGCTATAGTATCCTTTTTGAGGTGTGGTGACCAGAACTGTACACAGTACTCCAAATGAGGTTGCACCATTAATTTATATAGGGGCATTATGATACTGGCTGATTTGTTTTCAGTTCCCTTCCTAATAATCCCCAGCACAGTGTTTGCCTTTTTTATTGCAGTCGCACACTGTCTCAACATTTTCATTGAGTTATCTACTATGACTCCAAGATCTCTCTCTTGGTCAGTCTCTGCCAGTTTGGACCCCATCAACGTGTATGTATAGTTAGGATTTTTGGCTCCAATGTGCATCACTTTGCACTTGGCCACACTAAACCCCATTTGCCATGGAGAGGAGAGAGAGAGAGAGAGGAGAGATTGGATTTATACCCCGCCCTTCACTTGGAGTCTCAGAGCGGCCTACAAACTCCTTTCCCTTCCCCTCCCCACAACAGACACCCTGTGAGGTGGGTGGGGCTGAGAGAGCGCTTGACACAAACTGCTCTTTTTCAAGGACAGCTGTGCCAGAGCTTGTGACTGACCCAAGGTCACATCAGCAGGTGCAAGTGGAGGAGTGGGGAATCAAACCCGGTTCTCCCATACTAGAGTCCGCACACTTAACCACTACACCAAACTGACTCTTAACCACTACACCATGTTGACGCCCACTTGTCCATCCTCGACAGATCCACCCCAGATACTTCCAGATTTTGTCAAATCCCACCTTTTGCACTTTTCTTGTTCAGTGAGTGTGGAACTCCACCCACAATGGCTAAAATAAGCGCTAAACGGATTAATTAGTTGATTCAGTTGAAATGCACATACGGCCAACGGTCCCATAAAGATATTCCTGGGAACAGCAGTTGTTATTATTTTATTATAGTTTTGTTAAATTTATTAATCGCCCGATCCTTGCTACTGCAGGGCTGGGGCGATGTACAATACGAATAAAAACATACCCTAGATCAGGAGTGTCAAACGTGCGGTCCGGGGGCCGGATCAGGGCCCCCCGGAGGGCTTCTATCAGGCCCGCAGTGGGACTGGCTGTCTTCTGCTTCTTCTTCCAGTTCTGCTGCTGCTGCTGCGTCATCGTAGGTTTGCAGCTTACAGATACACACCTGAACAGCATACTCAGAATTGCAGCAGCACAGACATTTTGATGCGATAATTCAGAGCAAGAGGTGTCGGTTATCAGACACTGTTAAATAAAACAAAATATTGCAAGGGTGCTGATGTTTAAAGCATGTTTTTATTTTAAGTTAAAAAAAACCTTTGTGTTTGTGTCCTTATAAAAGTTTATATCGCCGCTACCTGGCATTACATTTCATGACACACGTGGCCCGGCCAAACAAGGTCTCATTTATGTCAGATCCGGCCCTCACAAGAAATGAGTTCGACACCCCTACCCTAGATAAAACAATTAAAATCGAACAACACATTTTAGATCACCATGGCCTTCAGATATGTGTCCAAAGGACTAAATCACAGGTTACATGCAATGCTCCCTCTAAGCTGTGGAGTCTTGTGAGCAAAAATTCTACTTTGTGAGCTACTGGCATTAAAGTTGTGAGCAAGCGATTTGCCTGTTGCATAGATTAGTTTGCTCTGGAGCCCTCTTTCCTGAACTAAGACAAAAAATTGTGAGCTGGAGGCTAAAAATCTGTGAGCTAGCTCACGCTAACTCAGCTTAGAGGGAACACTGCATCCGACCAAGGCTTGGATAATCGGGAGTGGCGGGCGGAAGGGAATCCTTCTCAGTTTGAGAGGTGGCGCGGAAGAATCGCAACAGTGTGTCTGTTGTGAGCAGGGAAGTCCCCCCCCGTCCCCCCGAGGGTTGGTTTCTGCTTCATTTCAATGCAACTGGACTTTCCATTCTTTTGTCTTCAACTGAGTTGTTTCTCTGCAGTCCACCTTTCTGGCTAAGACACAAGGCGGACTACAGAATCTAGCGATGCAGTCGGACCACTGTGAGAATCACGGCGTTGGAAGGGACCATAGAGGGCATCTAGTCTAACCCCCTGCTCAAAGCAGGACCAGCCTAGAGCATTCCCTGACAAGCGTTTGTCCAGCCACTTCTTGAAGACTGCCAGTTGCCGGGGCGGGGGGGGCTCACCACCACCCTCGGCAGCTGGTTCCACTGCTGAAAGACTCTTACTGTAAAAAAATGTTTTCCTAATACCCAGCCGGTACCTTCCCGCCGTCACTTAAACCCATTCTTGCGCGTCGTCTCCCCACAGCCCACAGGAACAGCTCCCTTCCCTCCTCTAAGAAACAGCCTATCGTATACTCAGAGCAGAAAACATTGCAATAAGATGGGGTTCCAAAGTTAGAGGACAAACAGTATGATGTAAGAAATTGGGGGGGGGGGGATTAGAGAAATTAGGAAACCATGCAGCAGAAATCAAAATAACGCCTACCAGGGGATTCCGGCCATTTTGAGCCTGTGGGCACCTTTGGGATTCCGATAGAGGGTGGTCAGCTGACCACACAATGGCTGCCGCAGGAGGCGGAGCCAGTCGCACAGAGGCAGCCCGTGTGCAGGGGCGAGGGGGGGGAGCGGTTTACAAATACACCGAGAAAGGCGAGTGAGAGGGAGCAAAACCCAATTCAGCCGCTGGTGAAACGCTGCAGTCTTAATCTGCGCAGCCAATCAGAAGCCCTGCTGGGCAAGCGCCCCCGCTTGACTCCACCCACTTTCTAAAAGCATCGGCTGGGTGCCCAGAAAGGTGTCAGCGGGCACCCCGGTTTCCGTGGGCACCACGTTGGGGACCCCTGATGCACGCCGCAAACGGTGCCGTGCTCTACAAGTTTTGTCCCTTTGCCAAAGTCATCTTTCCAAATAACCGTACAGCCCCGCGCCCTTTATAAAAATGCCTTCCAAAATAGTTCTGTGTTATGCATCCTGCGGAGTGACAGAAAGGTGGGGGAGCGCCTGACCTCCTCAGGCGGGGCAGTTCCACTGGGGGGGGGGGGGCACTACCCAGAATGCACCACGTGAACGGGCAAGTTGCCGATCTTACCTCTTTGCAGAGTAGCGGCTGAACAGGAGGGGTGAAGGGTCACGCCCCGACCAATGCTTACGCTACCGGGCCCGTAGCTACGGCGGGGCATTTTGGGGCCACGCCCCCTTAATTAAAAGCCCTGCCCCACGAGCAGCCATGCCAGAAACCTTGAATCAATTTGCATGTTTCCCAAAGGCTCATGGGAATGCTTTCGAAAGACTCACCGTGACCTCGGTGGTCTACAGCGGGACTGGGCTGGCAGAAAGGGGGATTGTGGGAGATGTATTGAAGGCGTCACTATAAGCTTTCTTGCCCTGTGGAAGGGAACTCGAAAGGCATTTAAATAGCTTCTGAAGGCACATAAATGCCCTCTGAGGTGTGTTTACCCGACGTGCTCCGTGCCCCGTCCCTTGAAGGTAAGGGCTAGGAAGCAGGCTCAGAGCTTCCCCCTTTAAAGACAGGCCTTCCGATTAAATTAATTCACTGTAATTTAATTCCCCCCTTAAAATTTTAAATGCCTCCTGAACAAAAATCATCCTGGCTACGGGCCTGTTAACGCTACGGCTCGCCTTGCGTTTCGTACTTATAGTGTCTGTCTCGTGAGAGGGCGGCCCTCACTCCGAAATAACTGCAATGCCTCTCTCGGGCTTTCCTCTCTGTCAAAGTTGCCACTGTGGTATAGGCAGGGGTCATTTCCCGCAGGAGCGCACAGGAGCAGAGCTCCGGCAGTAAGGAGCCCAGGGGGCGGGCACATGCAACAAGCCCCGCCCCCTGCTCCCAGCAGCTCTCAGTTGGGCCACGGGGAGCAAGAAGCAGCCAGGTAAGTTGCAGAGTCCCCCCCCCCAGCCCGCCTTCAGGTACAAGCTCTCCTTCCTCTGCAAGGGCAGATCTACACACACACACACCCATAGCTAGCAATCCAAAACCGTCCAGTGGCACCTTTAAGACCAAGTTTTATTCAGGTACAAGCTCTCCCTCCTCTGCGAGGGCAGATCTGGACATTCCTTCCCCCCCCATAGGTAGCAATCCAAAACCGTTCAGTGGCACCTTTAAGACCAAGTTTTATTCAGGTACAAGCTCTCCTTCCTCAGTGAGGGCAGATCTGCGCATTCCCCTCCCCCCCATAGCTAGCAATCCAAACAATCCAGTGGCACCTTTAAGACCAAGTTTTATTCAGGTACAAGCTCTCCCTCCTCTGCAAGAACAGATCTGCACACACACACACCCGCAATAGCCAGCAATCCAAAACATTCCAGTGGAGCTTGAGTGGTGGGTGTTGTCTTCTGGCACACTTCCGGTGATGTCAGGGGGTGTGGCATTTGCAAATAAGCTATGCTAATGAGTTATGCTAATGAGCTCCTGCACCTCTTTTTCTACGAAATGACCCTTGGGTATAGCCCTCCCCCACGGAAAGGCCTCTCAAACGAACCAGTGCCTCTGTGGCGTCCGTGGCTGGCGTGCCGGATTAGGCGCAGGAAGACCTGGATTGGAAACCCCGGCTCAGCAGTGAAGCTCACCAAGTGACTTTGGCCGATTGGGTTCTCTCCACCTGACCTACCTCACAGGGTGGTTGTGAGGTAGGTCAGGTGGAGAGCACACACACCACTCCGAACTCTTTTAAGGGGGACGGGCGGGACAAGAAGTCAATAAGTGAATGAAGAGGGGGCTGTTGATACCAGGCACGTTGAGCCGAACGGCCCAGGCCTGATTTCTCCTCCCTCTGCCCCGCTCTCCTCTGTTCCCAGCCTCCAAGCCCTGCGGAAGGAGAAATCCCGCAATGCGGCCCGCTCTCGCCGGGGCAAGGAGAACTTTGAGTTCTACGAGCTGGCCAAGATGTTGCCTTTGCCCGGCGCCATCACTAGCCAACTGGACAAGGCCTCCATCGTCCGCCTCACCATCAGTTACCTCAAGATGAGAGACTTCGCCAACCACGGAGACCCGCCCTGGACCCCGCGGGCGGAAGGACCCTCCCCGGCCGCCAAAAGTAAGTGGCTCGCGGTGTGAATTGTGGGAACGGCGCGGGGCACCGTCCCGACAGGCGAGTGCGGAGTGTGCCGCGGACGGGAGGGGGGCGATGGCTGGATTCAGCTGCGGCGGATGGGTGAGCGTAGGGGTTAGGGCGTCATACTAGGAGCTGGGATGGCCGGGTTCGAATCCCTCACTCGGCTGTGGACACCTACCAGGCGACCTTGACCTGTCACAGTCTCTCAGCCTAGGCTACCTCACAAGGGTGTTGTTGTGAGGATTAAGTGTGTGGGGGGAAATAATGTGAAAAGCCACTTTGAGTCTCAACAGGGTATGGCTCTTTTTGTAGCAGGAACTCATTTGCATATTAGGCCACACCCCCTAATGTAGCCAATCCTCCAGGAGCTTACAGAGCTCTTCTTACAGGAGCTACTGTAAGCTCTTGGAGGATTGGCTACATTAGGGATGTGTCGCTTAATATGCAAATGAGTACCTGGTACAAAAAGAGCCATTATTATTAATTAACAATATAATATGGCTGGGTTACAAAAATGAGACAACAAGCCCTGATCTGGATAGCCCAGGCAAGCCCAATCTCATCAGATCTCGGAAGCTAAGCAGGGCCGACCCTGGCAAGTTCCTGGAAGGGAGACCTCCAAGGAATACCAGGGCCGAGACACAAAGGCAGGCAATTGCAAGCCACCTCTCTGAAACATCCAAGCCCCACTAGGGATCGCCAGAAGTCAACCATCAGTAAACCCAACGAATATTACAAATAAAGTGCTCAAATTTAAACAAGATGGTCATTCATTAGAAGTAGGTGGTTTTTCATGGAGGTAGGTAGTGTCCAGTGTTCCCTCTAAGCTGAGTTAGTGTGAGCCAGCTCACAGTTTTTTAGCCCCTGGCTCACACATATTTGTCTTGGCTCAGGAAGGATGGCTCCAGAGCAAACTAATTTATGCAGCAGCCAAATGGCTCGCTCACAACTTTAATGCCCGTAGCTCACAAAGTAGAACTTTTGCTCACAAGACTCCACAGCTTAGAGGGAACATTGGTAGTGTCCAGTAGATGTTAAACTGTCCGGTCCAGCGGTACCAACCCAGCGCTGTATTTGTTGTAATGCCGTAAGGCCTTAGTGCGAATTGTGATCCACCCCGGAGCCTGTTTGCGGGGAGGGCGGAATATATATATGTGAAAAATAAATAAGTAAATGAGAAAAATCAATAGATAAATAAGGGCTACCCATCGGGACTGTGGCCTTCGGTGCGTCCCGGGCTGATTTTTTAAAAAAGAGAAGAAAACAGCTGAAATTTTGTGGCAACAGTTTGAATTTTGTACCACTGAAGTCGGAATTCTTTTGCCGGGGTCCGTCAGACAGTCGTGTTTGAACAACGGTCGCTATTTCGAATACTTTATCCTGCTGCCGCCAGTCAGGTGAAGGGAAGGGGTCCTGAAGCCATGTGCATCTCTGAAGCCAACCCCCCCCCCGTCCGTTGGCCTCTTGGCCTCCGACAGGCATGGAACTACCAACCGTGGTTTCCACAGCAGTGAGGACTAGAAACTTGGCCTCTTTTAGAAAGAGAGAGAGAGAGGGAATTCTGAAAGGCGATTTCATTTTCTGTCTATTTCTCCAAAGCGGTTGCCTTACACGGACAGTGAAAACCGCAGCACTGAAGATTCCAAAAGACGGCTCCCCCCCCCCCGAGGCCGGAAAGTTGGAACGAAGCTCTTAAGTCCAGGGGTCCCTGATCTTTTTGAGCCTGTAGGGACCTCTGGGATCCTGACACAGGATGTCGTGGGTGCGAGGTCAGCTGAGGCCGACTACTCCTCAGAGGAGAAAGAGGCAGGGAGCGACCCAGCCCCCTCTGGAGTCAGTCCAGAAGAAGAACCTCCAACAGTCCCCAGCGGCTGCACAGGAGGTGTGGCCAGAAGGAGAGGCCGACCCTGAGCCTGGCCCAGCAGCCCCTAGTTGCAGACAGCCCCCCAGGCCAGACTCCCCGCCAATGCTCCCTCTAAGATGTGGAGTCTTGTGAGCAAAAATTCTACTTTATGAGCTACTGGCATTAAAGTTGTGAGCGAGCGATTTGGCTGCTGCATAAATTAGTTTCCTCTGGAGCCATCCCTTCCTGAGCTAAGACAAAAATGTGTGCGCCGGAGGCTAAAAAACGGTGATCTAGCTCACACTAACTCAGCTTAGAGGGAACACTGCTCCCCACCTAGTTCTCCCGAGTGCCCCCAGACGTAGGGCACGCCAGAGGCTTGACCAGGGGCTATTTAGTAGAAAAAGAGGTGCAGGATCTCATTAGCATATCTCATCAGCATAACTTATTTGCATATGCCACACCCCCTGACATCACTGGAAGTGTGTCAGAAGGCAACGCCCACCGCTCAGGCTCCACTGGACTGTTTTGGATTGCTGGCTATTGGGGGGGGGGGACGTGCAGATCTGTCCTCGCAGAGGCGGGAGAGCCAGTTCGGTGCAGTGGTTGAGTGCGCGGACTCTAATCTGGCAGAACCGGGTTTGATTCCCCACTCCTCCACTTGCACCTGCTGGATGACCTTGGGCAAGCCGTAGTTCTGATAAGAGCTGTCCTTGAAAAAGAGCAGTTTCTCTGTGAAAGCCCTCTCAGCCCCACCTACCTTACAGGGTGTCTGTTGTGGGGAGGGAAAGGAGATAGTAAGCTGCTCTGAGACTCCTTTGGGTAGTGAAGGGCGGGGTATAAATCCAATCTCCTCCTCCTCCTTCTCTTCTTCTTATAATTCTTCTTATTTTTATTCCTGGATAAAACTTGGTCTTAAAGGTGCCAATGGACTGTTTTGGACCGGGGGGCTCTGCAGCTTACCTGGCTGCTTCTTGCTCTGACCGAGGGCTGCTGGGAGCAGGGGGTGGGGCTTGTTGCATATGCCCGCCCCCTGGGCTCTTTACTGCTGGAGCTCCGCTCCTATGCGCTCCTGCAGGAAATTACCCCTGGGCTTGACTATGCTGGAGCGAAGGAGGAGTGCCAGGCTCCGGCTCCTATGGAGGCAGAGGGAAGAGCTGCAAGCCTTTGCAGACTCAACCCCCAGGGAAGGAAGGACCTGCTCAAGAGCACTCAGTGCAACTGGTTCAACGCGGCAGCAACTTTGCTCACTCAGACCTGCTCCTGCGTGTGTGTAGCAGCCGCTCCTGGTCCTTGCAACCTTGAATTGACTTCTCGGCTCTTGACTTTCGGCTCTGTGGCTGACCTTGGTTCCAGACCTCTGTGACTGACCTTGGTTTACAAGCTTCCAGTGTGTGGTCTCTGTGGCAGCCAGCCAAGGCAGCACACGGTGGGGTGGGGTGGGTGCAGCTATAAAATGGCCGCCACGGTAGGCGGAGCCAGCCCCCCCCACACAGATGAGGCCCAAGTGCAGGGAACAAGAGGACTAAATTTGAAGAAAAATACTCTGGGACAGTGTTGAGAGAATAAAAACGACACTTGAGTTACTCCCATCTGTGTAGCCAATCAGATTTCCCACAGTCGATGGGGCAGGAGCCCCGTTTGACCCCACCCGTTTAGAAGAAGAAGAGAAGAGATTGGATCCATACCCCGCCCTTCGCTACCCAAAGGTGTCTCAGAGCAGCTTACAAACTCCTTTCCCTTCCCCTCCCCACAACAGACACCCTGTGAGGTAGGCGGGGCTGAGAGAGCTCTGACAGAAACTACTCTTTTTTCAAGAACAGCTCTTATCAGAACTGTGGCTTGCCCAAGGTCATCCAGCAGGTGCAAGTGGAGGAGTGGGGAATCAAACCCAGTTCTCCCAGATTAGAGTCTGCGCACTTAACCACTACACCAAACTGGCTCTCGGAGAGCACCGGGAAAACCATTGGTGGGCACCGTGCTCTAGAAGATCTCGTGCCCGCCTGCTTCAAATCCCACCAGATGACTTGCGAGAGGAGTTTCTGTCGGTACGACTCCAGCCGCGGCACAGTGAAACGCAAGGGCTCTCTGGAATTTCTTTTGGCTTGGTCCTTTCTTTCTCTCTCCTGCTCCCCTCCCCCCCACCGCGGCCCTCGATTCCCCTCGAAAAAGGCCGGGCCTCCGCTTCATTCCAACGCACAGGCGCTGCACCGGCAGTCGCCCAGATAAAATAGCATTGATTAGCCATGCAATAAATCACCATTTAAATAATGCAGCTCCAAAAGTGTGTAATTAAATAAATTAACTGCCTTGGAAGAATACAGGCTTGCAGCAATTTCTGATTACTATCATTACCCGTGGGGTAATTATCAGCCAAATAACGAGTGTTTCACGAAATAGGGATAAACATCTGCCTATTGTTTGGGGCGGGGGGGGGAGAGTTGGGGGGCTGGGCGAGGCCCGGTCCGTTTTATCCCCCTCTTCCGCCCCCCCCACTCCACCCCACAGATTCCAGCACAGAGAAAGGGGACATCTTGTAAGCAAGTTTGCCTGGCCATGCGCTCCTCCCCCCCCCCAGTTTGCAAAGAGAAGCAACAT
>NW_015174301.1:208196-221202 GCF_001447785.1 Gekko japonicus | reverse complement strand
GTGGGGGCTCGAGTTGCTGCCTCCGGGGGGGGGGGGAACGTTTAAAAATAGAGGGTGGCGTGGGGGCCGAAGGGTCAGAACATGGTGGAGTTGGCGGGGGGCGGGCGGATACTCCGAGGGCTGTTTTAGCTGTGGGGGGGGCTGGCGTGTTGCAACTTGCAGTGAGGACTACTCGCTTGAATTGAGAGTGAGCTGCCGTCTAATGGTTACTGGAGGGTTAGGGTTGCCAGTTGTGGGTTGGGAAATGCCTGGAGATTTTGGAGGGGGTGTGGTTTGGGGAGGGGGTACAGTGCCTTCAGAGTCCAACCCTCCAAAGCAGCCGTTTTTGCTCCAGGGAAGTTCTCCTTTAAGTCTCATTTGAAGAAGTGGTCAGCCTTCCTCCAACAGAGGTCCGGATATCCTCCTGTTTCAGCGTCTTCCTCAGGGAGTTCAACAGATATTTGCAAGCACAAGGTTGCCAGATACCAAGATATTTATCCAAATGTTTCAGTGAAAGCTGCAAAAAGTCTCTCTTGGTGAGCTCAGAGCTTCCTCCAGAGTGAAAAGCACGTACTCTGTTGGAGGAAGACTGAGCCCTTATTCAAAATAGACTTAAAAGGAGTCCTCCCTCTTAAAACTTTTGTATAATTAAGGAGGACTGGTATTAATAAAGGGGTTGTGCGATATCTTTCGTGATATATTAAGAGACGAGAGGGAGGGAGCTGTGGTGGCTCAAGTGGTTAAGATGCTGAACTGCAGGCTGTGGAAGGTCGGTAGTTCAGCAGTTTGAGACCCGGGTGCCACATGACGGAGTGAGCTCCCGTCTCTAGTTCCAGCCCCTGCCAACCTAGCAGTTCGAAAGCAAGAAATTGCAAGTCGATAAATAGGTACCCTTTTGGTGGGAAGGGAACAGTGTTCCGTGCGCCTTGGTGTTTAGTCATGCCGGCCACATGACCACGGAAACGTCTTCGGACAGCGCTGGCTCTTCGGCTTTGAAACGGACATGAGCACCGCAACCCTAGAGTCGGATTCGACTGGCTTTCGAGCAAGGGAGACCTTTACCTTTACCTAAGAGACGATACTTAGACGTTTTGATATACGATTCATTCTGTGTATTAAGGCTTATGTGATAGATAATAGATGGTGAATAAATTGTAGAAATATAAAACAAAAAATGTGTAAAAATTATTTGAGATATTTTGCCTGTAGCCACGGTAGTTGCTGATTTTTGGTATTTCCTACTTACCGTGGGTCCTGTTTTGGTTTTGTGAGCCACCTGGAAGTTGACAGCCCTAATGGAGCGGTTTATGACTGATCACGCTGCAACAGACTGGCAAAATTCGAGTCAGAAAGGAAGGAAGCGTTTCTTTACACCGTTTGGGGTTAGTCTGTGGAACTCGCAGCCACAAGGTACGGTGATTCGCATCGCCTTTGTTTTAAAAGAGAGGACCAGGCAAATCCGTGGATCTGTTAGGCATTATTCCCTAAACAGAACCTCCGCCTTCAGGCGCAGTATATCGGCTGGTGAGGATGAATTGAGAGAGGGGTGAGCTTGTAGTCTTCATGTCCCCTGGGAAGGAAGAGCAGGCCGGAAGGGACTGTGGCTCAATGGCAGAGCTTCTGCTTGGCATGCAGAAGAAGAAGAGAAGAGATCGGATTTGTACCCTGCCCTTCACTACCCAAAGGAGTCTCAGATAGAGATGTAAAATTTCCGAAAATTTTGAAGCTCGGAAAAAACCCAGGTTTTTTTCCAGGTTTTTCCGGGAAAAAACGGAAATTTTCGGAAAAATTGAAAAAAAATGCTACATTAGCAATTTTTTTGTCTTTTCTAGATTGAAAGTCATTCTGTTACTTTAGGAACATAAAATATGACTCTGGACATTTTTACTTGGCATGAAATTATCACAACTAGCATATTAAAAATATAGTGTATCCAAACAATTATTACAGAGTGCCCACCCACATCCAAAAACAAAACTGAAACCTTTTTCTTTTCCTGTGACAATAGCACCTCCTAAAGGAAGAAATGTATCTTGTTCTTGCATTGGAGAGTTCAGTTTGCAACCTAGGACTTGCTTGTCCTCAGTGCACAGAAATTAGATCAATCTGATACCATATATATATATTTTAGAAATGATTTGGAAAATATTTGAGCACCTTGTCTTAAAATATTTTATTCATCATGTTAAAATAAAACGTTCCATAATCAATTTGTTTTCTTTCCTTTTCCCCCCAATTTTTCGGAAAAAAACAAAAAGGCTTCAGGAAAAAAACGGGAAAAACTGTTTTCCCCCCGAATTTTTCCGGTTTTTTTCTGGGCCTTCACATCTCTAGTCTCAGAGCGGCTTACGGTCTCCTTCCCCTTCCCCTCCCCACAACAAGCACCCTGGGAAGTAGTTGGGGCTGAGAGAGCTTTCCCGAGAACTGCCCTTGAGAGGACAGCTCTGAAAGAACTTGTAACTGACCCAAGGTCACACCAGCAGCTGCATGTAGCGGAGTGGGGAATCAGACCTGGTTCTCCCAGATTAGAGTCCGCGTTCCTAACCACTACGCCAAACTGGTCCGAGGTTCAATCTCTGGCATCTCCAGTTAAAAGAATCCGGTAATGGATGATGTGAGCGACTTCTGCGAGAGACCCTGGAGAGCGGCTGCCAGTCTGAGTAGACAATGCTGACCTTCATGGACGGATGGCCTGATTCAGTAGAAGGCGGCTTCATGCGTTCATGTGAGTTAGCGGTTAGTCTTGGAGGCATAGACCGGAGTACCGGTATGCTGAAGTGGTTAGAACACTGGGCTTTGAAATGTGGTCTCTCCAGCCGAAGTCCTTGCTGGGCCTTGAAGCTCACAGAGGAACCCTGAGCCAGTTATCATATCCTGGCCTAGCCTACCTTACGGGGTTGTTGTGAGGATAGGAAAGAGGTTGGGAAATGAATACTTTTCTTCCGCATGTCCAGAATATATTGTCAACATTGCTGACTGATCTCTAGCCGCAGAGCTTTGCCACAAAGAAGAAGAAGAAATTGGACTTATTTACCCCACCCTTCACTACCCCAAGGAGAATCGGAGTGGCTTACAATCTCCTTCCCCACTTCCCCTCCCCACAACAGACAGGTAGGTGGGGCTGAGAGAGCTCTTCTGCTCTTCCGAGGACTGCCCTTGAGAGAACAGCTCTGAGAGAACTTACGACTGACCCACGGTCACACCAGCAGCTGCACGTGGAGGAAGAGTGGGGAATCAAAACCGGTTCTCCCAGATTAGAGTTCCGCGCTCCTAACCCCTACACCAAACTGGCGGGGCCCGAGGCCTGGCGACTTGAGAGGAAGACTGGAGTTGTGCGCTCAGAGACCGAACGTAGCTCATCGTCCTCTCAAGTTTCTAGTCCTCGTTGCGGAATCCGACACCTGAAGGAAGGGCCGAATAAAAATGTGGCTGACTTGCCCCCCCCCCCCCCCCCCTGTTTATGGTATAAAACTGAGAGCTGCATCCCAGCGACTTCTGTGCCGGCGCTAACCATTGGCGACGCTTCCGGCTAGAATGGGATCCATGAGGGTCCGGACACCTTGCTTGGCTGGCGGACTCTCCTCCTCCTCCTCCTCCTCCTCCTCCTCCAGAGGAGGCCGCCGGCCAGCAATTTCCCCTGTACTAATTACCATCTTTGCCCTGGGGCCAATTTCCCAATCAATTGCATTAGCGCAATTAGCAGGCTCTTTTTTTTTTTTAATGCCGTCAGCGAGCGCCTTCCTGGGCCCGAGCCAGGGAGAAATATTAAGGTCGTGTTGATTAATCAATCAGCGGTTTATTAAACATCTGGAGGGAAACCAATTGTTCAAATTGCCCCTAATTTGACAAGCAGAGACCGGAGACGGATTTTTAAAATTCCTCTTCCTCCTCCCCCCCCCCCCCCCCCCCCCCCCCCAGCCAGGCAGCCAAGGTTGGGAGAAAGGCGAGGCCGTCTGAAGGGCGGCGAAGTGCTGACTAAGAGCCCCCTTTGTGTTTTGTATATTTAGTTCGTTTCAACCCAGCCTTTTTCCTCAGCGAGGGCCCAGAGCGACTTGCAGTCATTCTCCACTGCTCTGTTTGATCCTCACAACTGCTCTGTGAGGTAGGTCAGGCCGAGAGAAAGCAAGTGGCCCACGGTCACCCCAGCGAGCTTCTACCACACAAGTGGAGATTCGAACTCGCGTCTCCCAGATACCGTTCCCCCAGATACGACAGAAAATGTGACTTGCTGCCGTGCGGCCAACCCGGTAGGGACATTGAGGCTCAAACCCCCCCCCCCCATGTGGCAGGATACTTATTTCCAGATTTGGGGCAAACTAGGGTTTGCTTCCTCTCCACGACCAGCCAACTAGGGTTTGTTCCTTCCTTGCAAGCCAGGATTCCAAGCCAGGATCAAACTGCGGTTTGGAAGCCTGGTCGGCAAAGAGAACAAAAACCTTGGGGTCAGATCCTTGCACCGGAGGAAAGTATCAGCCAGTATCATCATACTCCTGTATAAATCAGTAGTGCGATCTCACCTGGAGTACTGTGTGCAGTTCTGGTCACCACACCTCAAAAAGGATATTATAGCATTGGGAAAAGTGCAGAAAAGGGCAACTAGGATGATAAAAGGGTTGGAACACTTTCCCTATGAAGACAGGTTAAAGCGCTTGGGGCACTTTCGCTTGGAGAAACGACGGCTATGGGGTGACGTGATCGAGGTTTATAAGATTATGCATGGGATGGAGCAGGTCGAGAAAGAAGTCCTTTTCTCCCTTTCTCACAAGACAAGACCTCGTGGGCACTCGGGTTAGAAGAGATAAAAGGAAGTCCTTCTTCACCCAAAGAGTGATGAACACATGGGATTCACTGCCACAGGAGGTGGTGGCGGCTACAAGCATGGACGGCGTCAAGAGGGAATTAGATCAACATCTGGAGCAGAGGTCCATCAGTGGCTATTAGCCACAAGGGATAGATAGGAACTCTCGGTCTGGGGCAAGGGATGCTCTGTATCCTTGGTGCTTGGGGCGGAGGAGAACAGTGAGAGGGCTTCTAGTGTCCTGGCCCCGCTGGTGGGCCTCCTGGTGGCCCCTGGTATTTTTGGCCACTGTGTGACAGAGCGTTGGACTGGAGGGGCCATTGGCCTGATCCAACACTGGCTTCCCTTACGTCCTTCTGTTCTTATTGCTTCTCGCCTAATGGATCTGGGACACAAACGGCCAGGGATAAGGGCGAGGTATTGCTCGGTACAAAACCAGGGATAACTGACTACACATCCCTCTGAGAGAGCTGGGTGCAGTGGTTAGAGCGTTAGGTTTCAGAGACCTAACTTTCAAGTCCCCGCTTGCTGGGTGACCTTGGGCCAGTTATTCTTTCGGTCTTGCCTACCTTGGAGGGGCGTTATGGGGATAAAACACAGAGACACAGAGCTGGAAGGGCCCCTGAGGATCATCTAGTCCAACCCCCCTGCTCAATGCAGGACATTCACAGCTACCTTTCCCCCCCCCACTCCCTCAGTGGTCCCTGTTCTGTGCCCAGAGGGAGGCAAAAAACCTCCAGGAACCCTGGGCTAATCTGGCCTGGAGGAGGATTCCTTCCTGACCCCAGAGTGGTGATTGGCCTATGCAGAAGTGCCCTGAAAGCCGAGTGCTGGCTCATCCCTTCCTGCCCTCCCTCTGACGAGTTCCCTAAATTCCATAGCGAGTATGAGCTATATATGAACATCAGGAGAGCCCTGTTGGATCCGACCAGTGAGGGCCCGTCTAGTCCAGCCTCCTGTCTCAGACAGTGTCCGACCAGTTCCTCTGGAGGGCCAACAACAGGGCACAGAGAGGCCGAGGCCTTCATAAGAACCTCAGAAGAGCCCTGCTGGATCCGACCAATGAGGGTCCACCTAGTCCAGCATCCTGTCTCAGACAGTGGCCAACTCGTTCCTCTGGAGGGCCAACAACAGGGCACAGAGGCCGAGGCCTTCATAAGAACATCAGAAGAACCCTGATGGATCTAACTAGTGAGGGCCCATCTAGTCCAGCATCCTGTCTCACACAGGGGCCAACCAGTTCCTCTGAAGGGCCAACAACAGGGCTCAGAGGCCGAGGCCTTCCCCTGATAAGAACATCAGAAGAGCCCTGTTGGATCAGACCAGTGAGGGCCCATCTAGTCCAGCCTCCTGTCTCAGACAGTGTCCGACCAGTTCCTCTGGAGGGCCAACAACAGGGAATAAGGGCCGAGGCCTTCTTAAGAACATCAGAAGAGCCCTGCTGGATCCGACCAGTGGGGGTCCACCTAGTCCAGCATCCTGTCTCAGACAGTGGCCAACTCGTTCCTCTGGAGGGCCAACAACAGGGCACAGAGGCCGAGGCCTTCATAAGAACATCAGAAGAACCCTGATGGATCTAACTAGTGAGGGCCCATCTAGTCCAGCATCCTGTCTCACACAGGGGCAAACCAGTTCCTCTGGAGGGCCAACAACAGGGCTCAGAGGCCGAGGCCTTCCCCTGATAAGAACATCAGAAGAGCCCTGCTGGATCAGAGCTGTGAGGGCCCATCCAGTCCAGCATCCTGTCTCACACAGGGGCCAGCCAGTTCCTCTGGAGAGCCAACAACAGGGCAGAGAGGCCGAGGCCTTCATAAGAACACCAGACAAGCCCTGCCGGATCAGACCAGTGAGGGTCCACCTAGCCCAGCCTCCTGTCTCACACGGTGGCCAACCAGTTCCTCTGGACAGCCAACAACAGGGCAGAGGGGCTGAGGCCTTCTCCCCCTGGCTCTGGGATCCAGAGGATTAGTGCCCCTGAAAGTGGAGGTTCCCCTCAGTCACCATGGCTAGTAGCCACTGCTAGACTTATCCTCCATGAATCTGTATACGCCCCTGGATAAGCTGTTTATCCCTGTGAGCATCACTACATCCTCAGGCAGCGAATCCCACCTTTTAATCACGCTCTGCGTAAAGCAGTATTTCCTTTTGTCCGTGCTGAACCTACTGCCCATCGGCTTCCCGGGATGCCCTCGAGCTCCAGTATTTTGGGAGAGGGAGAACGATTTCCCTTCGTCAGCTCTCTCCGCCTCATGCATAATTTTTATAAACTTCTGTCCCTTCGTCATCTCTTTTCTGAACGGAAAAGTCCCTGACGCTTCAGCCTTTCCTCCTAGGGAAAGGGCTCCAACCCCCTCATCGTCTTGCTCGCCCTCCTCTGGATCTTTTCCAGCTCTGCAGTGTCCTTTTTTTTGGAGATACGGTGACCGGAACTGTACACAGGATTCCAAATGAGGCCGCACCATAGATCTGTTTAGGGGCATTACGGTATCGGCCGTTTTATTCTCAGTCCCTTTCCTAACGATCCCGAACGTAGAGTTTCCCCTTTTCACCGCTGCAGCACCCTGGGTTGACGCTCTGAGCTCCTTGAAGGAAGCCATTCTTAAAAATGCACTGTACGGATCGCTTCCCTCCCAAGTTCATTCACAGAGCAGCAAACTGCGGTTTGTTGTGATGTCTGAACTTCATCACCGGTGTAGCGGTGGGGAGTTAATGTTGCCGTTATGAACTGACCCCTCGTGCACTATCAGGGTCCGTTGGTCGCTCTCAGTTGGGAAGAAGGAGGAGGAGGAGGAGGAGAAGAAGAAGAAGATTAGATTTATACCCCGCCCTTCACTACCCGAAGGAGTCTCAGAGCGGCTTACAAACTCCTTTCCCTTCCCCTCCCCACAACAGACACCCTGTGAGGTAAAAGAAGAAGACGAAGAGATTGGATTTATACCCCGCCCTTCACTACCCGAAGGAGTCTCAGAGCGGCTTACAAACTCCTTTCCCTTCCCCTCCCCACAACAGACACCCTGTGAGGTAAAAGAAGAAGACGAAGAGATTGGATTTATACCCCGCCCTTCACTACCCGAAGGAGTCTCAGAGCGGCTTACAAACTCCTTTCCCTTCCCCTCCCCACAACAGACACCCTGTGAGGTAGGCGGGGCTGAGAGAGCTCTTGACAGAAACTGCTCTTTTTCAAGGACAGCTCTTATCAGAACTACGGCTTGCCCAAGGTCATCCAGCAGGTGCAAGTGGAGAAGCAGGGAATCAAACCCGGTTCTCCCGGATTAGAGTCCGCGCACTCAACAACTACAGCAGACTAGCGTGATTCTCAGACAAAGGGTGCGTTCAGACGGGCCGTTTAGTCCGCTTTCAGCACGCTTCAGTAACGGATTTTATATCCACGTTCACACACCCAACATCTGCGCACCGTCCCCAGCCCTCGCTTTCCGGCTCAAACCCCCTTTAAAACGGAGTATTTTGTTGCCAGGTCCCCAAGTGGTGTTTTCCTGATTCTCTGGTTCCAGCCACACTTTTCTGACATCTGATCTCTCCTGCGGTGTTGAGCCACTTCCGGTTTAAACCCCCTCCCCGCTCGAAAGCTGCCCGAGGCTTCCGCTTTTCGTTTGCCATTTTTTAATGCGTTGGCGGTGTGTGAATAGGCGGAGTGCCGCCACTGCGTTTAGAAAACCGACATTTAAACGGTCACTTGTTTTAGCGTTTAGATGAGTTTGGGATCCCACGGAGATCATTTTCGGGTCAAACGTTTAAAGGGAAGTCTTTTGTTGGAGGGGTTGGATTGATTCGCCCTGGTGGTTCTGCGCATGCGCCATAATAGTTCCCCCCCTTCTATGGAGGGGCACCTATCAGTGTTCCCTCTAAGCTGAGTTAGTGTGAGCCAGCTCACAGTTTTTTAGCCTCCGGCTCACCCGTTTTTGTCTTCGCTCAGGAAGGAGGGCTCCAGAGCAAACTGATTGATGCAGGAGCCAAACTGCTGGCTCACAACTTTAATGCCGGTAGCTCAAAAATAGAATTTCTGCTCACAAGACTCCACAGGTTAGAGGGAGCATTGGCGCCTATGCGCATGCGCAAACTGAGGGGAAATGAAAAAAACCCAGCCGATGCATGCTCCCGTGCGTCGGTACTGTAGACATCGGGGAGCGATGTGACCGCGCGGTGAGGCGGGATAAGGGAGGTAAGTGTGATAGCGATTATCCAGCTCAAATATAATCCGGTTTGAACCGGAGCAGTTTAACCCGCTCTCAGCACGCCGTCTGACCGCACCCAAAGTGTTAGATGGAAAAATTATGTTGGTGGTCTTCGTCTGTGCAGCCCACGAAGCTACTCAGACCAGAGATCATTTCGGGGGGGATCGCGGGGGATCGCAGTTGGGGGTGTGGCCTTACGACACACTTCCGGTGATGTCAGGGGGTGTGGCCTTACGACACACTTCCGGTGATGTCAGGGGGTGTGGCCTTACGACACACTTCCGGTGATGTCAGGGGGTGTGGCCTTACGACACACTTCCGGTGATGTCAGGGGGTGTGGCCTTATGGCACACTTCCGGTGATGTCAGGGGATGTGGCATATGCTAATGAGTTATGCTAATGAGTTCCCCTAGCTCTTTTTCTACGAAACGACCCCTGACTCAGACTATGAAAAAGCATAAACCGGCAAGGTCGGGCATTTTGGAAGCTCGGGTCTCTCCCTTAGGCGGCAAGCCGGGCTTTGATTTGGGGGAGCCGATAAAACTTGGTGGGGAGGGACGGGGCATAAGTCTAATAAATAAATAAACTGCACGTTTTGGTGGTACGGAGCCATTGTGGCACACGGGGACTTGGAGAAAGTTGTAGACCAGCGACTCGGGGGGCTCTGCCCCGAAGAGCTTACAATTAGGAGTGAAAAGACAGGCGTAAGAGCAAGAAACCGGGGCGTGCTAGGGTTGCCAACTCCAGGTTTGGGAATTCCTGGCAATTGGGGGGGATAGAGTGGGGTTCGGAGATGCGAGGAAGTTCAGCGGCGATAGGGTATGTCTGCCCCTCCCCAGGAATTTCTGATGTTAGCCCTCTGTACGCCCCCTGATAGGTGTTTGCAGACTCCTTACGTCAGAGCAGTAAGAGTGCCTCTGAGCACGTGCAATCTGTTTCCCTGACGGCCGGTCCTTGCCCACCTTCGTGGATTAGGACAGGGGGGTCTTCCTCCTTGCTCGGGGGCTCCCAGCTTGGCCGCTCGCGGGTACCGTGTGGGGGACAGGATCGGCTTTGGGATGTCCTTGTCCTCTTCCCCGGTATCTGGGCCTCTGAGCACGTGCAGTCTGTTTCCCTGACGGCCGGTCCTTGCCCATCTTTGTGGATTAGGACGGGGGTGTGTGTCTTTCTCTTTGCTCGTGGGTTCCCAGCTTGGCCGCTCGCGGGTACCATGTGGGGGACAGGATCGGCTTTGGGATGTCCTTGTTCTCTTCCCCGGTATCTGGGCCTCTGAGCACGTGCAGTCTGTTTCCCTGACGGCTGGTCCTTCCTTGCCCATCTTTGTGGATTAGGACGGGGGGGTGTCTTTCTCCTTGTTCGGGGGTTCCCAGCTTGGCCGCTCGCGGGTACCATGTGGGGGACAGGATCGGCTGGCACGTGCATTCTGTTGCCCTGGCGGCCGGTCCTTGCCCATCTTTGTGGATTAGGACGGGGGGTGTCTTTCTCCTTGCTCGGGGGTTCCCAGCTTGGCCGCTCGCGGGTACCACGCGGGCGACAGGATCGGCTTTGGGATGTCCTTGTCCTCTTCCCGGTATCTGGGCCAGGACAGCGTGTTTGTTTGTGCGGGAGGAAGACGGATCCGGCTCATCGGTTGATTTAAGGCCCCACCTTTGCCCTCCTCCGGCTTCTCACGGAACACCCTGTCTGCCTCTTGTCTTTCAAGAGCCCTCGAATTCTCCTCACAGAGCGATCTGGCGGAGAGCCGCCGTCTGTCCCCGGCGCAGCTGCGGAAACCCTGCCTACCTCTGCCTCTCCCCCCCACCCACCCCGCGTCCTGACATCGTCCGCATGGGGCTGGGGGGGAGGGTGGGCTGAGCCGCCGCCCTTGGAAAGGTGAATCGCCCACGCTTGGCCTCCGTCCAGACAGTGACTGCACTGTCCCTTCGCTCTGGCAGACCCGGGTTGTCTTCAGTCACTGTGTTACCGCGGAGACCCCTTCTTTGTACCCGCCCATGGCGATGGACGCGTCTGGCTTCCAAAGGGAGGGGAGGAGAAGAAGCGAAGGAGGGTCCGGATCCTGCGCAAGATAAAGAGCCTGCAGGGCTGCCTCCCCTCCCTCTGGACCTACTCTGAGATTGTCACAGAATCCTAGAATCACGGAGTCGGGGGATCCCCTAGAGGCCATCTAGTCTGACCCCCCTGCCCAATGCAGGACCAGCCTAGAGCATCCCTGGCAAGGGTCTGTCCAGCCGCTGCTTCAGGACTGCCAGTCGGGGGGGAGCTCACCACCTCGAGCTGATCCCACTGTGGCACGACTCTGACTGTCAAAAAGTTTCCCCTCATAGCCAAGCGCTTTTAAGAAGAGCGGGAAGGCCGGATGGAAGGGGCCCGAATTAACAAAACAAATCATAAGAACCTCAGAAGAGCCCTGCTGGGTCAAACCAGTTAGGGTCCATCTAGTCTAGCATCCTGTCTCGCACAGGGACCAGCCAGTTCCTCTGGAGGGCCAACAACGAGGCAGAGAGGCTGAGGCCTTCCCCTGAGAAGAACATCAGAAGAGCCCTGCTGGGTCAAACCAGTGAGGGTCCCTCTAGCCCAGCATCCTGCCTCACACATTGGCCAGCCAGTTCGTCTGGAGGGCCAACAACGGGGCAGAGAGGCCAAGGCCTTCCCTTGAGAAGAACATCAGAAGAGCCCTGCTGGATCAGACCAGTGAGGGTCCCTCTAGTCCAGGATCCTGTCTCACACAGTGGCCAGCCAGTTCCTCTGGAGGGCCAAGAACAGGGCATAGAGGCTGAGCCCTTCATATGAACATCAGAAGAGCCCTGCTGGATCAGGCCAGTGAGGGTCCATCTAGTCCAGCATCCTCTTCACACAGTGGCCAACCACTTCCTCTTCAGGGCCAACAACAGGCCACGGAGGTCGAGGCCTTCCCCCGATGTTGCCTCCTGGCTCTGGGATTCAGAGGATCTGTGCCTCTGAATGTGGAGGTTCCCCTCAGTCGCCATGGCTAGTAGCCATTGATAGACTTATCCTCTGGGAATCTATCTAATCCCCTTTTTAAAGCTATTTATTCCTGTGGCCGTCACCACATCCTCTGGCAGCAGATTCCACATTTTAATCGCTGCAGGATTTCTGCCTGGCAAGGCTGCAGCTGCCTTTCTGTCACTGACATGCTCAAAACAGGTCCGGTCATTTACCAGATCTTGGCATGTGGTCTGAAGGCGACCACAGTGGTGGGGAACTTGAGCAGGGAACTCATGAGCAGACTTAGGCAAACTGCTCCGATCCTCAAGCCCCGGTAGGGTGACTGTGGGTTGGCACCCAGGGAGCTGCACTGCTCGCGGAAGCGATCCCCTCCAGTGGAAGGAGCCTTCTGATGCCAGGCGTATCGTACTCTGGGGGAAAGTGTCTTCCGCCGGAGGAAGGGGCATCTACTAACAGAGCGGATCTGTGGGACCCACTTCGTAGCAGTGACCTACACCACAGAGCTGTTGTGAAGAGGCCCGCAGTGACCATCGTGGCGTTTCAGAGTGTCACCTGTACCAAGTTATTTTCTCCCGCTCTTTTTCCCTTCCTGGGAGTCGGCGTCTGTGATTCGCCCGAGATGGACAGCCTTTGGCCGTGACCAGGGGTCATTTCGTAGAAAAAGAGGTGCGGGAACTCATTAGCATAACTCATTTGCATATGCCACACCCCCTGACATCACCGGAAGTGTGTCAGAAGGCAACACCCACCGCTCAGGCTCCACTGGACTGTTTTGGATTGCTAGCTATGGGGGGGGGATGTGCAGATCTGTCCTCGCAGAGGAGGGAGAGCTTCTATCTGAATAAAACTTGGTCTTAAAGGTGCCACTGGACGGTTTTGGATTGCTAGCTATGAGGGGGGGAGGAACATGCAGATCTGCCCTCGCAGAGGAGGGAGACCTTGTACATGAATAAAACTTAGTCTTAAAGGTGCCACTGGACGGTTTTGGATTGCTAGCTATGGGGGGGAAACGTGCAGATCTGCCCTCGCAGAGGAGGGAGAGCTTGTACCTGAATAAAACTTGGTCTTA
>NW_015174301.1:179102-206139 GCF_001447785.1 Gekko japonicus | reverse complement strand
ACCCCGATCTCATTAGATCTTGGAAGCTAAGCAGGGTTGGCCCTCAGTTAGTACTTTGATGGGAGACCACCGAGTAAGTTGAGAGTTGCTATGCAGAGGCAGGCAATGGCCAACCACCTCTGAACATCTCTTGTGTTGACCTGAATAGCCCAGACTACCCCAATCTCATTAGACCTTGGAAGCTAAGCAGGGTTGGCCCTCAGTTAGTACTTTGATGGGAGACCACCGAGTAAGTTGAGAGTTGCTATGCAGAGGCAGGCAATGGCCAACCACCTCTGAACATCTCTTGTGTTGACCTGAATAGCCCAGACTACCCCAATCTCATTAGACATTGGAAGCTAAGCAGGGTTGGCCCTCAGTTAGTACTTTGATGGGAGACCACCGAGTAAGTCCAGGGTTGCTATGCAGAGGCAGGCAATGGCCAACCACCTCTGAACGTCTCTTGTCTTGACCTGGATAGACTACCCCGATCTCATCAGATCTTGAAAGCTAAGCAGGGTTGCCCCTGGTTAGTATTTGGATGGGAGGCCACCAAGGGTTGCTATGCAGAGGCAGGCAATGACCAACCACTTCTGAACGTCTCTTGTGTTGACCTGTATAGCCCAGACTACCCCCCTCTCATTAGATCTTGGAAGCTAAGCAGGGTTGGACCTCAGTTAGTACTTCGATGGGAGACCACCGAGTAAGTTGAGAGTTGCTACGCAGAGGCCGGCAATTGCAAAGCCACCTCTGAATGTCTCTTGTGTTGACCCAGATAGCCCAGACTACCCCGATCTCATCAGATCTCGGAAGCTAAGCAGGGTTGGCCCTCAATCAGTACTTGGATGGGAGACCATTGAGGAAGTCCAGGGTTGCTACGCAGAGGCCGGCAATTGCAAAGCCACCTCTGAACGTCTCTTATCTAGCAAACCGTACAGGGTAGCTATGGGCAGTAATTTGTAAGGGCAAAAAGGTGGGATAGAAATTTGGTCAAGTCAATAAATAATTTGCTCGCGGGGATTTCAGTGCAGATAAAAAAACTAACTGGAAGGAAGGCCGCATTCCATCTCCAAGGTGGAGAAGACAGCCCGTGGCCCGCCTTACAAGGCTGTTGTAAAGATTCCTCCGAGAGATTGTGTGGATCATTTAGGATGCTGGAAGTCCGATTTGAATATGAAACGTTGTCATTCTTATTACTGTAGAAAAGGGGATCCGGTCATAAAACTCTGTGTTTCTGTAGTAAGCAGAAGAGAACGCCAGGGTTTAAGACGCGGGATGTGGCAATGCAGATGAAGAGGCAAGGCTGAGGATTTATCCCTGTTTGTGAGGGTCCCTTACCCCTGGTGGTGTGCCCCCCCCCACAATGCACCTCTTTACTGCCTCCCACGGAAACGAGAGGCTTTCTGTCAACTTCTGTGTGTGTGGGGGGGGAAACCCCAAGCGCCGTTTGAATCTTGGGGGGGGTGGCCCCAAAAGTCTGTGGAAGCCCCTAGATTTCTCTACCCCCCCCCCTGCAAATGCCTTGTTCAGCTCTGCAGAATTAAAAGCTTGCTCTTTCCACGGAGGGGAGGGGGAAAATAGCATGTTTTAAGAGATTAAGAACCATTGTTCAGTGGAGGGTGAAATATTATGATTATTGCGTGGAGACAGGACCAAATTACTACGCAGTGCGATTGTGTGTGTGTGTGTTCTGTCCGCCCCCCCGTCCTCCGCCCCCCACTGTACGTTCCGACTTTTTGCCTGGTGCTGGGGATGGAGACGGTTCCTTGGATGGGGCTCCTTCCCCGGGTACCACCTGTAGGAATTCTGGTCCGCTGCTTGAAATGTACGCAGGGCTCTTCTGATCGCTGTCGACCTGCTGGGTGTGGTATCCTTAAAAACGTCACTCTTGCATTCTTCGAAACAGACCAAGTTCCCGGTCCTCGTGAGCTTCTTACTTGAAATGTACGCAGGGCTCTACCGATGGCTGTCGACCTGCTGGGTGTGGTATCCTTAAAAACGTCACTCTTGCATTCTTCGAAACAGACCAAGTTCCCGGTCCTCGTGAGCTTCTTGCTTGGAATGTACGCAGGGCTCTACCGATGGCTGTCGACCTGCTGGGTGTGGTATCCTTAAAAACGTCACTCTTGCATTCTTCGAAACAGACCAAGTTCCCGGTCCTCGTGAGCTTCTTACTTGAAATGTACGCAGGGCTCTACCGATGGCTGTCGACCTGCTGGGTGTGGTATCCTTAAAAACGTCACTCTTGCATTCTTCGAAACAGACCAAGTTCCCGGTCCTCGTGAGCTTCTTACTTGAAATGTACGCAGGGCTCTACCGATGGCTGTCGACCTGCTGGGTGTGGTATCCTTAGATTGCTGTCGACCTGCTGGGTGCAGGATCCTTAAAAACGTCACTCTTGCGTTCTTCGAAACAGACCAAGTTCCCGGTCCTCGTGAGCTTCTTGAAAGCAACCCGTCTCCCCTGGCCACGGGTGGGTTCAGAGCTCCAGGTTGGGAAACTCCTGGAGATTCGGGGGTGGAGCCTGGGGAGGACAGGGACCTCAGTGGGGTGCAATGCCCTAGAGAGTCTGCCCTCCAAAGCAGCCATTTTCTCCAGGGGAACTGATCTTTGCAGTCTGGAGAGGAGCTTTAATTCCAGGGGGTCTCCAGGTCCCACCTGGAGGCTGGCATCCCTAAGTTCGTCTCGCTGGCTTCCTCAGACTCAAAGCAAAACATCTGGGCTAATTAAGTCCGTAAAAGCCTGTGAGAACAGGTAGGCCGGAGGTCCCCGACTTCTTTGAGCCTGCAAGCACCTTTGGAATTCCGGCACGGCGCGGTGCGGTGGGCGCAGCGACAAAATGGCCACCGCAAAAATTGCCGCCGGCGCTTAATTTCAGCCACACAGTGGGTGCGTTCAGACGCGGCCTTTCTGCCGGCATAAACTGCACCGGTTGGAACCGGTGCAGTTTATGCCGGCAGAAACGCAATCAGACTCACCCTCCATCTTGCGAATGCCTCCGTTGGACGGCCGCTCACACGCTGCGGGCGTCGGCATGTTTTTTTTTAAGCAGTTTGAGCATGCGCACAGGCAGCCATTCGGAGAATGGCGATTTTTGCGCATGCTCAACCCCCCCCCTTACATTTAAACTTTAAAGGTAAGCACTTACCTTTAAAGTTTAAACCGCAACCTGGCCTCCCTGTAGTCCCAGACTCCTCCGGGATGGTAAAGTAAGGGCTTTTTTTTAATATAAACAAACGCTCAGGGCGAAGGTTCGCCTGAGCGCATATCGCTTAGTTTAAAAAAAAAATGGCGGGGGAAAGCCGGAAGCCTCACGCTTCCGACGGAAGTGGCTAGGCACCGGTGGAGAGCGATCAGACGCCGGTTTGTATCGGAAGCCACCGTTGTTCTCTGTTTACCACCACTTCGGACCTAGTGGCAGAGTACAACGGTGTAAAAGGATTTACAACGGTTAGGGACGGGAGGCAGATGTTCGCCGTGTGAACGCCCGTAAGTACACCGGTTGGAACCGGCACCCTAACCGTTGTAAATCCCCCGTCTGAACGCACCCAGTGGGTAATCCCCGTGCTGCAGCGGCAGCTGGCACCGAAGGGATTTTTTACAAGTATCTAGGCGGTATGCGGTTTCCAAAAATGTGTGTAAGAAACCCGGGGCCAGCTTGTATCATTTAGCAACCTGAGAAGAAGAGGGTCCTTTGTTGTTTCCTGGGAGGGAGGGGACACACATAACCAGAGTTGCTGTAGGGAAGAGGAAGAAAAAGAGATTGGATTTATACCCCGCCTTTCACTATCCGAAGGAGTCTCAGAGCAGCTTACAAACTCCTTACAAACATTTTAACTTGGCATGAAATTATCACAACTAGCCTATTAAAAATATAGTGTATCCAAAGGATTATTACAAAAAGAGTACCCGCCCACATGCAAAAACAAAACTGAAACCTTTTTCTTTTCTCGTGACAATAGCACCTCCTAAAGGAAGAAATGCATCTTGTTCTTGCATTGGAGAGTTCAGTTTGTAACCTAGGACTTGCTTGTCCTTAGTGCACAGAAATTAGATCAATCTGATACCATATATATATATATTATATATATATAATATTTTATTTATCATATTAAAATAAAACGTTCCATAATCAATTTTTTTCTTTGCTTTTCTTTTTTCAATTTTCCCAATTTTTCGCAAAAAAAAAACAAAAAAGGCTTCAGGAAAAAACGGGGGGAAAAGGTTTCCCCCCGAATTTTTCCGTTTTTTCCCCGGGCCTTCATATCTCTACTTACGTTGTCCTCCTCGCCTCCCTTTTTAGCGTCACAACAGCCCTGTGAGGGAGGTTGGGCTGAGAAGGTGTGCTGACTGTCCCACAGGCACCCAACACCCTTCTGTGGCAGAGAGGGGATTCGAATCTGAGTCTCCTGGATCCTAGGCCGATACTCTGGCCACCACACCGGCTCTCATTAAATTAAATCAATCTATCAATTTAAATTCAGTTGAATAAAAAAAAGCCAAACGGGTGGGTGTATTGGTGGGTGTAGGCACACGCGTACCTGTCACCTGAGGTGTACACGTGGCCGGGGGCTCTGCGTGGCTGCCACTTTTCGTGACACGTTTGTTTGGTGGCTGACTCAGGTCGGCCGGTTCAGTAACGCACGTAACGCCCCTCGTCTCCTTTAAGGCTCCGGCCGTCCGCGTGCCGGAGGAGGTCAAGAGAGGGGAATGAATGAACGGGGCTGGATTGCTTCCGATTTTGGAAGCGGAGACGCTCCTTTAGGTTTAAAACCTCCCTGCAAATAGAAAGCCAGGAGAGCCGGCAACAAGCCGGGCCAGAGCAGCAGGTGATGGGAAAGACCTCCGCCTGAGTCCCTGGAGAGCCATGAAGTGGGGCTGTGGCTCAGTGGAAGAGCCTCTGCTTGGCAGGCAGAAGGTCCCAGGTTCAATCCCCAGCATCTCCAGTTAAAAGGACCAGGCAGGAGGGGATGGGAAAGACCTCTGCCTGAGACCCTGGAGAGCCAGGAAGTGGGGCTGTGGCTCAGTGGAAGAGCCTCTGCTTGGCATGCAGAAGGTCCCAGGTTCAATCCCCAGCATCTCCAGTTAAAAGGACCAGGCAGGAGGGGATGAGGAAGACCTCCGCCTGAGACCCTGGAGAGCCATGAAGTGGGGCTGTGGCTCAGTGGAAGAGCCTCTGCTTGGCATGCAGAAGGTCCCAGGTTCAATCCCCGGCATCTCCAGTTAAAAGGACCAGGCAGCAGGGGATGGGAAAGACCTCTGCCTGAGATGCGGGAGAGCCATGAAGTGGGGCTGTAGCTCAGTGGAAGAGCATCTGCTTGGCATGCAGGAGGTCCCAGGTTCAATCCCCGGCATCTGCAGTTAAAAGGATCAGGTAGGAGGTGATGGGAAAGACCTGTGAGATCCTTGTACTTTGAGTAGACAGTACTTACTTTGATGGACCAGGGGTCTGATCCAGTGTAAGGCAGGCAGAGGGGGGCCATGCCTCAGTGGCAGGCAGAAGGACCCAGGTTCAATCCCCGGCATCTCCTGCCAAAAGGGATATGGCAGAATGTGTTGTGAAGGACCTCTGCTTAAGACCTTGGAGAGCAGCTGCCAGCCTGAGTAGACGATACTGACTTTGATGATCTAAGGGTCTGATTCAGTATAAGGCAGCTTTGTGTGCGGCCTAGAATTTTCTACAGAAGGTCCCAGGTTCAATCCCCGGCATCTCCAGTTAAAGAGAACCAGGCTGTAGGTGATGTGAAAGATCTCCGCCTGAGACCCGGGAGAGCGGCTGCCAGTCTGAGTAGACAATACTGACGTACCGACGTTCTGATTCAGTATAAGGCATCTTCATGCGTCATGCTAGATTCTCTTCTTTCTCCATTTCATAAGATTATAATACTGTATGATGTTTCACTGCATTTCTTTCTCCTGTCTGGCAATCCCGCTTCGTATTTGTGTAGTTTAATTAATTTCAGAGTTCTATATCCTGCCTTATCTCTTTGGGGTTCAGAGGGCTAAGGACTCCAAAAGCTTTCTAAAAATCAAAATTGTTCTGTTTTTAGCGCGTTCTCTGCTTTGGCCAGTAGTATAGGTTATACCGGTCTTAATGAACTGTTTTTAGTTGTGACTCACCTTCAGTCGTGGCAAGAAAGGCAGACGATAAATGAATCCAAGTCTTATGAGGAAAGGCTGAGAGAGTTGGGTATGTTTCGCCTGGGAAAGAGAAGGCTTAGAGGGGACGTGATTGCCGTCTTCAAATATTTGAAGGGCTGTCATGTAGAAGATGGAGCGGATCTATTCTCTCTTGCTCTGGATTGCAAGACTAGATCTGACGGGTGGAAATGACATGGGAGTCGATACCGGCTAAATATCAGGAGAAACGTCCTAACTGTGAGAACGGTTGAGCAGTGGAACAGACTGCCTCAGGAGGTGGTGGATGCTCCTTCCCTGGACGTTTTCAAGCTGAGGACGGACGACCATCTTTCGGGTATGTCGTAGGGTTATCTTTCGGGCCTATGCTCCTGCAGAGGGCAGGGGGTTGGACTAGATGACCTGCAGGGTCCCTTCCAACTCTTAACATTCTATGATTCTAAGCAAGTGAATCTATTTATCTGCACAACAGCCCTGGGAGGTAGGCTAGGCGGAGGGAGTGCAACCGGTCAGTGTTGCTGTTGTGACCGCCGGACAGCAGCCTCAGGGAACCCCGGCCTGCTGGAGGAGGGTGAAGACGACAGTGGGGGAAGTATCAAGGGTGGGAGAAGGAGAAACACAGGCCCGGGCCTTCTGGGAGGTCAAGGCCACCACTTCATCCCTGCTAGGCTTGCCAGGTCCGGGTTGGGAAATACCCGGAGATTTTGGGTATCTGGGGATACCGTGACCCAGGTTCTTCTGGAAATAAGGGTTTGCAAACGGAATAAAAATTTGGTCTGTTGCTGTGGTGGAGGTGCCGAAAAATACAAAAATATTGGAGAATGGTTCAAATTATGATCTGGGAAGTTTTAGGAGTAAGGATAGAGCTTATCCCAGAGATCTATTTATGAAATATAATAACAGATGATCAACAAATGTATGGGGAAGTAAATATTTTACTGCATATTTTACTGCATTTTGTCAGCAAAGTACTGGAAGACGGATAGATTACCCACCAGGGGTGAAATAGCGTTGAAACTGTTGGAAACTGCGGAAATTGATAAATTGCATGCTCATCTACACGGGATTGAAGATAAAGTTGTAAATTAAAAATGGCAAGGAGTTAAAAAATGGGTAAAAAATAATGTATAAAGGACTCATTTTCTAGAAAATGTATATCGCAATGTATTTGAATGTAATGTTAAAAACCAATAAACATATTTATATATAAAAGAAAAATGTGGTCTGCTGCTACCGTAGTGAGGTTGGTTAATTCCGATCACAGGATCTGGGCACTGGCGGATTGCAGATCACCATGCCTCCGTATAAACCGACGGCGCGACCTCGTTGGGAGTACCATGTACAGTTCTGGTCACCACACCTCAAAAAGGATATGATAGCACTGGGGGGAAAGTGCAGAAAAGGGCAACTAGAGCAGGTGGAGAAAGAAGGACTTCTCTCCCTTTCTCACAAGACGAGAACTCGTGGGCACTCCATGAAATTGCTGGGCGGTCGGGTTAGAACAGATAGAAGGAAGTCCTTCTCCACCCAGAGAGTGATTAACGCGTGGGATTCACTGCCACAGGAGGTGGTGGCGGCTACAAGTATGGACAGCTTCAAGAGGGAATTAGATCAACATCTGGGGCAGAGGTCCATCGGTGGCTATTAGCCACAAGGTATAGATAGGATAGATAGATAGATAGATAGATAGATAGATAGATAGATAGATAGATAGATAGATAGATAGATAGATAGACGCTGAACTGCAGGCTGTGGAAGGTCGGTACTTCAGCAGTTTGAGACCCGAGTGTGCCGCATGACGGAGTGAGCTCCCGTCTCTAGTTCCTGCTCCTGCCAACCTAGCAGTTCAAAAGCAAGACATTGCAAGTAGATAAATAGGTACCACTTCAGTGGGAAGGAAACAGCGTTCCATGCGCCTTGGTGTTTAGTCATGCCGGCCACATGGCCACGGAAATGTCTTCGGACAGCGCTGGCTCTTTGGCTTTGAAACGGAGATGAGCACCGCAACCCTAGAGTTGGATTCGACTGGCTTTCGAGCAAGGGAACCTTTACCTTTTATAGATAGGAACTCTGGGGGCAAGGGATGCTCTGTCTTCTTGGTGCTTGGGGTGGGGGTAACAGTAGGAGGGCTTCTGGAGTTCTGGCCCCACTGCCGGACCTCCTGATGGCACCTGGTATTTTTGGCCACTGTGTGACACAGAGCGTTGGGCCGGATAGGCCATTAGCCTGATCCAACATTGGCTTCTCTCATGTTCTTGTGTAAGTCTGTGTTTTTGTTAATGGTCCATTGCAGGCTAAGTATATCCCAGACCAGATCTCTTGCATCCAGTGCTGGCTCTGATCTCTGCTTTTAACCATTTGCCCATCTTGTTCCCTTCCTGTCTGCGTCCTTTTTTGAACTCGGGTCTTCCAGACTGCACCCCACAGCTGCCGCCCGCCCACCAACCGTCCTTCTCTCTGCTATTTAAAAATAAGACTTCAGCGAAACAAAATAGGGCAGAGGGGATTAATTTGGTTGTCTGTTGGTTTTTCCTCTTTTCTTCCCCCTGCTTTTATGACTTTTTAAAAACTGGCAACCTGCAAACTTGGGAGGTGCGGGGGGGGGAGAGAATTGTATATATATTTTTTCTCTCCGCGTGCATATTTTCTTCCAACCTCCCCTCCCCTTTCCTTCTCCCCCCCCCTTTAATCCTAGCAGCTTTCTAATTCTTACATTAAATGCTTTTAATTATAGGAGCATTTTGTCTGACCCCGCGGGGTTATTTCGAGAGAGGAAAAATGAAGGAATTAAAGAAAATGACAGAGGAAATTGCCGCAATTAGCGACACTGGTATTGTTCGGCGTGTCTGTCAAGGGAGTGCTCTGTTTGTTAGTTACAAGTAAATTCGTACAGATAAGGGAGACAGCCATTATGAATGCGATCTCCTAGGCTGCCGAGTGCCGCAGCTATTTTTTGGGGTTTCTTTTCTTTTCTTTTCTTAAAAGGGAAACTCTCTGTAAAATAATATTTCTCCTTGAAAGCGAGCGGCAGGATAGAAGAGGGGTGGGTGTGTGTTTTTTCCCTTAGCTTTTGTCCCAAGAGGTCCAGTGGATGTGGTTTCTGCTTGGCGCTCGACCCTGAACAGGTAGCTGTTGTGTTGGAGATTCCGTGGCTGTCGGTGGTTAGCTTCTTTTCCCTCTGCTTTTGCACTTGTTCAACTCTGGCCAGCAACAGGGCTTTGTTGGGGGTCAGCCTCTGCCCCACGTCCTGATTTTTTGAAGCTAGGACCCGCCCCTGGGATCCATAGGGTTGCCAACCTCCAGGTTGAGCCTGGAGTTCTCCTGGAATCCCAGGTTCTCTCCGGACTACAAAGATCAATCCTCCTGGAGGGAATGGCCGCTTGGAGGCGATGAGCTCTGTAGCAACACGTCCCTGCAGAGCTCGATCCCTCCTCGACATCCACCCTCTCTAGGTATCCCCCCCAAATCACTAGGAATTTAAGCCAGAGTTGCCAACCACACTTGGCAGTTTGGCGTAGTGGTTAGGAGCACGGACTCTAATCTGGGAGAACCGGGTTTGATTCCCCGCTCCTCCACGTGCAGCTGCTGGGGTGACTTTGGGTCAGTCACAAGTTCTCTCAGAGCTGTTCTCTCCAGGGCAGTCCTCGAAAGAGCTCTCTCAGCCCCACCGACCTCACAGGGTGTCTGTTGTGGGGCGGGGAAGGGGAAGGAGATTGTGAGCCGCTCTGAGACTCCTTCGGGTAGTGAAGGGCGGGGTATAAATCCAATCTCCTCTTCTTCTCTTCTTCTTCTTTGGGGAAACGAAAAATGCAAAAGGGACAGGACTCTAGCATGTGCAGAGTACTTTTCCTGTGTGGGCTGGAATTAGGGCTGGCAGTGTAGACAGCAGGCGTTGAGCACCTGTACCTCTTGTCGCTAGGGTTGCCAGCCTCCAGGTGGGGCCTGGAGATCTCCCGCTATTACAACTGATCACCAGGCGACAGAAATCTGTCCCGCTGGAGAAAATGGCCGCTTCGGAGGGTGGACACTCTGGCATTCTACCCCACTGAGGGCCCTCCCCTACCCAAATCCTGAACTCCCCCCCCCCCAATTTCCCGGTATTTCCCAACCCGGAGCCGTGAGCCCTACTTGTTCTGTTAGTGTGGTTTTGGGGTACCGTTCAGGAGTCGAGTCTCGTGTGGCTCTGGGTACAAGCGGCCGGCTTCCTACAGGCCGGGAGCCCAAATCGGTGGCCTTATCTTTTTTTTTTAATTAATTTTTATCCCCCCCCCCCGCGTTTCGTATACAGTTCGATAGAGCATCGACATTACATGACGTTCAGGAGTAAGGAGACTGAAAAAGAAAACCGCTTGCATCAAAAATTCTCCTAGGCTGTACTCATTGTGAAGTCTGATAAAGCATAGACATAAGCCAACGTTCCCTCTAAGTTGAGTGAGTGTGAGCTAGCTCACCGTTTTTTAACCTCCGGCTCACACATTTTTACCTGCGCTCAGGAAGGAGGGCTCTAGAGCAAGCTGATTGATGCAGCAGCCAAATCGCTCGCTCACAACTTTAGAAGAAGAAGAGATTGGATTTATACCCCGCCCTTCACTCGGAGTCTCGGAGCGGCTTACAAACTCCTTTTCCCTTCCCCTCCCCACAACAGACACCCTGTGAGGTGGGTGGGGCTGGGGGCTGTGAGAACTCTGACACACTGCTCTTTTTCAAGGCCAGCTGTGCCAGAGCTTGTGACTGGCCCAAGGTCACACCAGCAGCTGCAAGTGGAGGAGTGGGGAATCAAACCCGGTTCTCCCAGATTAGAGTCCGCGCACTTAACCACGGCACCAAACTGGCTCTCCCTTTAATGCCAGTAGCTCACAAAGTAGAATTTTTGCTCACAAAGACTCACCGGCTTAGAGGGAGCACTGGACATAACAATTACTACAGATCTTAAAAGTTATTCCGTTGTCATAACGAAGCAAAAAGCAACAGGGGTGGGAGGGAAGTGGCGTGAGGGGATTTGGGCAGGATCCTCGGCCACGTGAAGGAATCCTGAGGATCCACAGAGGGCAGGGGAAGGGCAGCTGGAAGGGGGTGCACAATAGGCTTACTGACCTCCAGCTGGGGCCCTGGGACCTCCCACAATTACAGACCGCTCTCCAGACTGCAGCGGTGAGTTCCCCTGGAGAAAACGGCTGCTTCGGAGGGTGGACCCTCGGGCGTTGTATCCGGCTAAGGTCGCTCCCCCATCCCAAATCCCTCCACGCCCAGACTCCCGGCCCCAAGTCTCCAGAATGTGTTCTACGGATTGGAGAGGGGTGCCAAAGAGAACTTTATCCTCCCTTTCCCAAAATAAGAGAACTCGTGGGCAGTAGGTTCAAAAAGGACAAAAGGAAATACTACTTTACGCAGAGAGTGACTAAAATGTGGCGTTCGCTGGGAGAAGATGTAGCGAAGGCCACAGGAATATGACCGAGTCAGAAGAAAATATGACCTATATTTTGAGTTACGAGCAAAGTTTTATTCAAATTTACATGGTGGGGAAATATAAAGAAGCAAAATATATAATTAGATAATGTATGAGGTAACTTAACAGATAAAATAATGTGGTAAATGAAAACCCCCCAACCTATATGTAGGTATGTATGTTTTTGTTGGTCGTTATAAAAATAAAAAATTGTTGTTGTTTTTTTAAAAAAGGAATAGGCAGCTTGAAAAGGGATTAGACAGACTCGTGGAGGATAGGTCTGTCAGTGACTACTAGCCATGGTGATGAAAGGGAACCTCCACATTCAGCGGCAGTCAACCTTGGAATCGCAGTGCTGGGAGAAGATGTAGCGATGGCCACAGGAATATGACCGAATCAAAAGAAAATATGGACTATATTTTGAGTTACAAGCAAAGTTTTATTCAAATTTACATGGTGGGGAAAAATAAAGAAGCAAAATATATAATTAGATAATGTATGAGGTAACTTAACAGATAAAATAATGTGGTCTTTATAAAAATAAAAAATTGGTGTTTTTTTTTAAAAAAAGGAATAGACAGCTTGAAAAGGGATTAGACAGCCTCGTGGAGGATAGGTCTGTCAGTGGCTACTAGCCATGGTGATGAAAGGGAACCTCCACATTCAGCGGCAGTCAACCTTGGAATCGCAGTGCTGGGAGAAGATGTAGCGATGGCCACAGGAATATGACCGAATCAAAAGAAAATATGGACTATATTTTGAGTTACAAGCAAAGTTTTATTCAAATTTACATGGTGGGGAAAAATAAAGAAGCAAAATATATAATTAGATCCCCCAACCTATATGTATGCATGTATGTATGTTTTTGTTGGTCTTTATAAAAATAAAAAATTGGGGTTTTTTTAAAAAAAGGAATAGACAGCTTGGAAATGGATTAGACAGACTCGTGGAGGATAGGTGTGTCAGTGGCTACTAGCCATGGTGATGAAAGGGAACCTCCACATTCAGTGGCAGTCAACCTTGGAATCGCAGCGCCAGGAGGCAACTTCAGGGGAAGGCCTCGGCCTCTATGCCCTGTTGCTGGACCTCCAGGAGAACTGGTTGGATGGACCATTGGTCCAATCCAGCATGGCTCTTCTGATGTTCCGTTGTTGATTTTACAAGGAAAAAAAGAGGGAAGGGGGAAAAACCTGAACCTAAAACATAGAATCCAGAACCTGACAAAGGTTGGTCAAATGTAAGAAAGGGGACTGCTCTTTGCTTGAGGACAGTTTGGCTCTGCAACCATAGGAAGGCGATTCCTGGACCAGAACAACTTGCTTCTGGTCCTTATTGAATTTATACTTTGCATTTACATGATTTGTACTATTTTTTTATAATAGCCAATATGTTCCTCACTATTGACCTCTGAGGAAGGCCTATGTAGGCCGAAACGCCTCAGGTCAGATTTATCAGCCCTTGTGTTTTATCGTTTGTTATTTATACATAACGTGTGATTGGGCCCTTATATAGTTTTTAAAATTGTGATTAATAAAGACATGTATTTTTAAAAATATATTTCCTTCATTAAGTTTTTAATATTGGCCCCCTTTCTTACATTTGACCAAACTTTGTCAGGTTCTGGATCTGTTGGATCTGTTGTTGTTCTTAACCCGCAGTTGGCAGCAGGACAGAGTCGCCGGATCGGACTTATGGGCACAGTCCCAGGGGACATTCTCTTGCTCGGGGGCCCTCGGGACAACCCAGGGGGGTTGCATGCGTTCTGTGTCAGTGCAGCCATTTTGTTTTCCTCCCGCAAGCGCCCTAACGTCTCCGCTTGGACCCGGGTCCGTTTTTACACCCCTGCCCAGCCTGTGCAAAAAGGAGGGCGAGAGGGACCGAAGTTGTTTGAACGGCGCCGAGCCTCACCCCCCCACGCTGACTAGGCCCCGCACAGCGTGCACGCCATCCAGACGAAAAACCCAAGCTCTCCAACGCGTTTTGGAGCAGAACTTCTCGCTGGCTTCGCCTCCTGGCTGTGTGCGCTGGCCTCCTCCTTCACAGCGGTGTCTTTCCCCCCTTCTCTTCCCCCCCACACTTTCAAGTGTCGTCGTCCCCCCCTGCCAGGGAACTGTGCCGTCCCCAGCTACAAAGACCCAGAGGGGGCTGAAAGAAAGGTTAAGGCCGAGTCTTGCCAGCTTTTCAGCTGTGAATGCGGGACTGATAAGTATTCCGATCCCATCTTGCAGGAATTATGCGCGAGAGACAATGGTCTTTCCTGTCCCCGTTCCCCCCTGTGCGTCCCCCCTTCCCAGCTCTGTCCTGGCCTCTGTCCCCCCGCAAGGAAGCGTGTTGTGCTTGTGTGTGTGTTTGTGTGCGGGTGCAACCATCGCACAAACATTTTGCGCAGTCCCGAATTTGGGTTTAACCCCAAAAACGGGGAGCGTATTCTTCCTCTTTTCCCCGCCACATTACTTTATAACTTTCTCAGTAACTGAGACACAAACGTTCTGCTCGGTGTGTGTTTGCCAAAGGACTTTGCAGATCGGTCTGCAAGATTCCTGTTGGCCCTCGTTCCCTGTTCCCCCTTATTTTTTTTAACCTCCTACACCTTCTACACAAACATACACACGAATCCAGCTTTAGCTTTCCTTTTGCTTCTTAGAAGCGATGCGAAAAAAACAGTTCCGAAAATTCGGGGTGGAAAAACCCGTTCCCTGGTGATGTGGTGAAGCGACAGAGAAGCGTTATCCTCCAAATGACCCCCTCGGTTCAGTAGCCCCCGGTGTTGCGTCTGACCCTGCGACAGAGTGTGGGTTTACTTTGTTGGGATGGCGTTTAGGGTCCACACAGTGGATTTTTATCTCGCCCGTAAGCCCCTTCTGCCCATTGGCTGAGCTCCTCTGATGTCACGGAATGTTCGTGGGAAGGGCTTGCTGTGTCTGCAATATCTCGGTGGCGGAAGGTAGGGGAATTTCGCATGTGGGAGGGTGGAGGAGCAAACCACGGCTGCAAGGTTCTGTCTGTACGTGTGACTTTTTGTCCTGGCCTTCCTTAAAGGAGCTCAAGGTGGCTTCCTGCTTCCATGTTATCTTCACAACAACCCTGTGAAGTAGGTCAGGCCAAGAGAGAATGACTGGCCCGACACCATCGCCCGAGCTTCAGAGCTGAGCAGGAATTTGAACCTAGGTTTCCCAGGGTCCTATCCTGATACTCTGACCACTATGCTGCTGTCTTTCCCCGTTGCATGCATCATATAGCTAACAGGACGTCCCAGAGAGCATTTTGCTTAGTTCGGAACCAGTGTACCCTCTAAGCTGAGTTAATGTGCGCTAGATCACAGTTTTTTAGCCTCCGGCTCACACGTTTTTGTCTTCGCTCAGGAAGGAATGGCTCCAGAGCAAACTGATTGATGCCGTAGCCAAATCGCTCGCTCACAACTTTAATGCCAGTAGCTCACAAAGTAGAATTTTTGCTCACAAGACTCCGCAGCTTAGAGGGAGCATTGTTCTGAACCCAGGCGGAAACTGCTCCCTAGTCTCAAATACCTGGGGATGGGCTGTGATTATCGAGTGGCGAGGGACTTGCGCTCTGTTCATGCTCAGGAGTGTTCTTGTCTTCATATTTCCCATGCCGAGATCCAGGATTCTGCGTTTAATCCATGCGACGGTTACCTCGAGGTTAGACTACTGTAATGCTCTCTGCATGGGGCTGCCTTTGTCGCAAATCCAGAAGCTGCATCTAGTACAGAATGCTGCAGCCAGGCTTTTGATGGGTCTCTCTAGGAGGGACCACATTCAGCCTGTGCTGAAAGCGCTGCACCGGCTGCCAATAGCGTACCGGATTCACTTCAAACTGCTGGTTCTTAACCTTTAAAGCCCTTTATGGCCAGGGTCCAGCCTACCTGAGGGACCGCCTTTCCCCATATGTTCCCCCTGGGGCACTACGGTCGGGGAGTCGTCATCTCCTGGAAATTCCAGGCCCCAGGGACAGTAAATTTGCAGTGACCAGAGCCAGGGCATTTTCGGTGGTGGCTCCTACCTGGTGGAAGGAGCTCCCGGAGGAGATCCGGGCCCTGCGGGATCTTTCTCAGTTCCGCAGGGCCTGCAAGACGGAGCTCTTCCGCCAGGCTTTTGAGCAGGAGCCGCCGCCATCACTACTCCATCATTGCTATCTATGCACCATCGCACCATCACCACCACTATCTGGTTCCTTCGGTGTGCGAGGTGACCCTGGCAGGAGGAGGGATGACAGACTATGGGAATGTTACCGTTGGGATTAAGATCGACCCCATATTGTGACAAATGGAGCACTAATTTTTTGTTATTGTATTTATTGTTTTATTGCTATGTTGTTTTTATTTGTTTTTTTAATTTTTATTTAATTTTTTCAAAATAACAGTTATTATGCAATTAAATAACAACAAAGACCAACTACATATTCGCTGTTTGTTACACAAATATAGTAATAACCATACAATAAGGAAATGTCAAAACTATGCTACTAAGATATAAGACGCCCTATACCGATCAAACTATAACACCCAATCATGGCGTATGAAATTGTAATATTGAGTTTGTTGAGTGTTGTTAATTTTTTCCAAAAAAATTAATCTTTTAATCTTGGCGCTTTGTGCCTCTTGTTAGACGCCCTGAGCCTTCGGGGTAGGGCGGGATACAAACTCAAAGATAAATAAAAATAAATAAACCTGTTTGCCGAATGAGAGGACAGACGGCATTTTGTGCCGCTCATCAAAATAATTTCTCTTGAGCATTGGTTCCGTTGATAACTCACGACCTGGAAGAAGGCTACCGAAACATGAAGAAAACCTAGATGCACATCGGTCGTTGATAGCATCTCCATTGTAATTGGACTAAACTGTCCACAGTTAAATAATGGGAGCAACAAAAAAACACCCCTTTTTGGCTATTTTTACAAGCCTTGAAATGGATGTTAAGCATTTAGTATGCCTTCCTTGTGAAACTTCATATTTGCGAACAATTGGAGACTTATAAGGTAAAGGTAAAGGTTCCCTTGCTCGAAAGCCAGTCGAATCCGACTCTAGGGTTGCGGTGCTCATCTCCGTTTCAAAGCCGAAGAGCCAGCTCTGTCCGAAGACGTTTCCGTGGTCATGTGGCCGGCATGACTAAACACCAAGGCGCATGGAATGCTGTTACCTTCCCACCGAAGTGGTACCTATTTATCTACTTGCAATTACTTGCTTTCGAACTGCTAGGTTGGCAGGAGCTGGAACTAGAGACAGGAGCTCACCCCGTCTTGCGGCACCTGGGTCTTGAACTGCTGAACTACTGACCTTCCACAGCCTGCAGTTCAGCGTCTTAACCACTTGAGCCACCGCAGCTCCATTTGGAGACTTATATCTTTGAATAATTGGAGACTTATACCTTTGAATTATTGTTGAATTATATTGTTGGGATTTCATGTGCCGTATGATAGTAAATTCTAATAATCAGTAAGCAGTAAATATTGCACGTGGTCTTACTTTGTTACTTGTAGTCTTCCCACACTGTGTGTTCCCGGGTTTGCCTGTTAAATGACGCTTTGGCTCAATTGGAGATTCAGTCTAGAGGCTGCGTCCCGTAGTTGTTGGTACCTCTTGGGCTCAGGTGTTTAAAGACCCTTAAAATCTCTCTAGCCGCAGGGGGTGGGGGGTCTCTTCCAGTCTGCCACTCCCCTTATGGCAACGAGACAATCCCAGCCGTTGGGTTAAACCACGGGCCGAGGAACCTGTTACAGTCCTGATTGGGGTGTTGCCCAAAACTGCCCAACATATCTGCAGGCCGGCTGTAACATGTGCGTTTTCTTCTTGCGTAATTTCCCTGTCTCGTGAATTTTGATCTTTCCTGGGAATTTGGGGACGCGGGGGGGGGCCCCCGAAATCCCTGTGGCATCAACACTGTATCTTGCAACAAGCAGAAATCGCAGAGCGGGTACGGGGCGGGGTAGGGGACGGCATAATGGCCGTGGGGCATACCAGACGTGACCGTTGATGGCCACTGCTTGGGTTTTTCTTGACAGCTCCCAGCCGGAGGAACGTGCGCGCGCTGCTGACAGAACTCTTTGAACAGCACCTCGGGGGCCACATCCTGCAGGTAAGTCCAGCCGCAGTTCAACATGCAGTCCCTGATTCGTCTGGCTGCCCCATTGCGTAACCTATTGGAAAACAAAGCCACAGAACTCGGGGATATTGCGGATCCGTCTTGGGGGCCTGAGGCTGTGCTCCTCTGAAGTCAGCCTCTGAATCCCAGAGCCAGGAGGCCACATGAGGGGAAGGCCTCAGCCTCTGGGCCCTGTTTGTTGGTCCTCCAGAGGAATTGGCTGGTCCCTGTGTGAGACAGGAGGCTGGACTAGATGGACCCTCACTGGTCTGATCCAGCATGGCTCTTCTTAGGTCAGTGATGGCGAACCTTTTAGAGACCGAGTGCCCAATGCGACCCAAAACCCACTTATTTATCGCAAAGTGCCAACACGGCAATTTAACCTGAATACTGAGGTTTTAGTTTTGAAAAAAACACTCATACGTTAATTTAAGATGACCCAAACAAAGTAAGGAAAGCAATCCCAAATGCTTTCATTTACTTAAAATTATTTGGCAGAGAATTCGACACTTTAATGAGGGTCTGGGCCTGGCTGGAGCGATGGCACGCGTGCCCACAGAGAGGGCTCTGAGTGCCACCTCTGGCACCCGTGCCATAGGTTTGCCACCACTGTCTTAGGTTCTTCTCAGGGGAAGGTCTCAGCCTCCATGCCCTGTTGCTGGCCCTCCAGAGGAACTGGCTGGCCGCTCTGTGAGACAGGAGGCTGGACTCGATGGACCCTCACTCGTCTGATCCAGCAGGGCTCTTCTTACATTCTGAGGAAGGCCTCGGCCTCTGTACCCTTTTGTTGGCCCTCCAGAGGAACCGGTTGGCCACTTTGTGAGGCTGGATGCTGGCCTAGATGGACCACTGGTCTGATCCAACAGGGCTCTTCTGAGGTTCGTATGAAGGCCTCGGCCTCTGTGCCCTGTTTGTTGGCCCTCCAGAGGAACTGGTTGGCCACTGTGTGAGACGGGTGCTGGACTAGATGGACCACTGGTCTGATCCAACAGGGCTCTTCTGAGGTTCGTATGAAGGCCTCGGCCTCTGTGCCCTGTTTGTTGGCCCTCCAGAGGAACTGGTTGGCCACTGTGTGAGACGGGTGCTGGACTAGATGGACCACTGGTCTGATCCAACAGGGCTCTTCTGAGGTTCGTATGAAGGCCTCGGCCTCTGTGCCCTGTTTGTTGGCCCTCCAGAGGAACTGGTTGGCCACTGTGTGAGACGGGTGCTGGACTAGATGGACCACTGGTCTGATCCAACAGGGCTCTTCTGAGGTTCGTATGAAGGCCTCGGCCTCTGTGCCCTGTTTGTTGGCCCTCCAGAGGAACTGGTTGGCCACTGTGTGAGACGGGTGCTGGACTAGATGGACCACTGGTCTGATCCAACAGGGCTCTTCTGAGGTTCGTATGAAGGCCTCGGCCTCTGTGCCCTGTTTGTTGGCCCTCCAGAGGAACTGGTTGGCCACTGTGTGAGACGGGTGCTGGACTAGATGGACCACTGGTCTGATCCAACAGGGCTCTTCTGAGGTTCGTATGAAGGCCTCGGCCTCTGTGCCCTGTTTGTTGGCCCTCCAGAGGAACTGGTTGGCCACTGTGTGAGACGGGTGCTGGACTAGATGGACCACTGGTCTGATCCAACAGGGCTCTTCTGAGGTTCGTATGAAGGCCTCGGCCTCTGTGCCCTGTTTGTTGGCCCTCCAGAGGAACTGGTTGGCCACTGTGTGAGACGGGTGCTGGACTAGATGGACCACTGGTCTGATCCAACAGGGCTCTTCTGAGGTTCGTATGAAGGCCTCGGCCTCTGTGCCCTGTTTGTTGGCCCTCCAGAGGAACTGGTTGGCCACTGTGTGAGACGGGTGCTGGACTAGATGGACCACTGGTCTGATCCAACAGGGCTCTTCTGAGGTTCGTATGAAGGCCTCGGCCTCTGTGCCCTGTTTGTTGGCCCTCCAGAGGAACTGGTTGGCCACTGTGTGAGACGGGTGCTGGACTAGATGGACCACTGGTCTGATCCAACAGGGCTCTTCTGAGGTTCGTATGAAGGCCTCGGCCTCTGTGCCCTGTTTGTTGGCCCTCCAGAGGAACTGGTTGGCCACTGTGTGAGACGGGTGCTGGACTAGATGGACCACTGGTCTGATCCAACAGGGCTCTTCTGAGGTTCGTATGAAGGCCTCGGCCTCTGTGCCCTGTTTGTTGGCCCTCCAGAGGAACTGGTTGGCCACTGTGTGAGACGGGTGCTGGACTAGATGGACCACTGGTCTGATCCAACAGGGCTCTTCTGAGGTTCGTATGAAGGCCTCGGCCTCTGTGCCCTGTTTGTTGGCCCTCCAGAGGAACTGGTTGGCCACTGTGTGAGACGGGTGCTGGACTAGATGGACCACTGGTCTGATCCAACAGGGCTCTTCTGAGGTTCGTATGAAGGCCTCGGCCTCTGTGCCCTGTTTGTTGGCCCTCCAGAGGAACTGGTTGGCCACTGTGTGAGACGGGTGCTGGACTAGATGGACCACTGGTCTGATCCAACAGGGCTCTTCTGAGGTTCGTATGAAGGCCTCGGCCTCTGTGCCCTGTTTGTTGGCCCTCCAGAGGAACTGGTTGGCCACTGTGTGAGAGAGCTCTGCAACTTACCTGGCTGCTTCTTGCTCTGACTGAGGGCTGCTGGGAGCAGGGGGTGGGGCTTGTTGCATCTGCCCGCCCCCTGGGCTCCTTACTGCCAAAGCTCCGCTCCTGTGCGCTCCTGCAGGAAATGACCCCTGGTCGTCCAGCCTCCGCTTGAAAAGGTCCAGTGAAGGAGCATCGACCACCTCCTGAGGCAGTCTGATCTACTGTTGCTAGGAGGGGGATATATTGGGGAAGAGGTGTTACACATGAGTGAGGAACCAGGCAAAAAGACATGTCAGGTAATGAGGGCCCATGATACTTATGAACCAATATGTCGCCAAACCATTGTGAAATGGACCTTTGTGTACACTGAATCCATACTTCTCTTAGGAGGTCAGAAGACTCCCACTCTCCTGGCTTTCCACAAACTGTGCAAAACTGAACTTTTCAAAAGGGTTTTTCTGGTCCTGACCGGGATAGCCCAGGCAAGCCTAGTCTCGTCAGATCTTGGAAGCTAAGCAGGGTCGACTCTCGCAAGTACTTGGATGGGAGACCTCATCAGAATTCCAGCAGTTGGGAGAACGGGCAGGCTTAATTCAGCCATCTCTCTGAATATTCTCCAGGCCCCAGTAGGGGTCAGTCACCAGAGGTTGCCATGACTTCCAGGTACACACACAGTCAGTCACCAGAGGTCTCCCTAACTTCCAGGTGCACAGACACTCACGGGACTGTATGCACACATAAAATACAAAAAATACCCCCCTCCCCAAAAAAGAGGGCTTTCTGCACCAGCAATAGGGCTGAATTGCAGAAAATATTTTTACAAACTTTCTTGGATAGACTGTTAAGGACTGTGGTCTCTACTGTTGTTTTTAGCTTTTTATGCGTAGGAATCAGTCAGGGCTCTTTTTGTAGAAAAAGCCCAGCAGGAACTGATTAGCATAATAGGCCACACCGAACAGCAGAAACTCATTAGCATATTAGGCCACACCCCTGACAGCACAGCTCATTAGCATATTAGGCCACAATCCCATGTTACCAGAAGTGTGGTCATCCAGCCACACCCGCCTTTTGCCTGTTATTCTGTTTATCTTGTTTGTTGTCAAAACCCAGGGCCTTTTTTTGTAGCAGGAACTCCTTTGCATGTTAGGCCACACACCCCTAATGTAGCCAATCCTAATGAGTTTCTGCTGTTGGGTGTGGCCTATTATGCTAATGAGTTCCTGCTGGGCGTGGCCAACTTGGGAGCCAGCCGGAACCCCGTTCCTGTGCGTTCCTGCCCAAAAATAGCCCTGCCCAAAGCTATTTTGGCATCTGCAGCAACAACCCACCAGGCTCTCCCTATTTGTTTAGGGGACACCTGGCTGCATGTCAGTCATGCCTGGAAATCTGCCACCCTTTAAGAGAGGCCTGGGCCCACAGGACCTGCAGGGTCGCAGGCAAAATGCTAACAGTCTTGGTTTCCCCCCAGTTTCTGGCTTGATAGACGGCAAAATGCATCTTCTGGTAAAGGAGCTGTTCTGTGTCGTGAATGAATTATTCTGGAGATAATTGTTCTTCCCTCATGAAAAACTAGGTCATCAGAAGAGCCCTGCTGGATTAGACCAGTGGTCCATCTAGTCGAGCATCCTGCCTCACACAGGGGCCAACCAGTTTGTCTGGAGGGCCAACAGCAGGGCAGAGAGACCGAGGCCTCTCTCAAAGGAACATCACAGGACACCTGCTGGATTGGACCAGTGGTCCATCTAGTCCAGCATCCTGTCTCATGCAGTGGCCAGCCAATTATTTCAGAGGGCAAACCACAGGGCAGAGAGGCCAAGGCCTTCCCCTGTTAAGAACATCAGAAGAGCCCTGCTGGATCAGACTAGTCGTCCATCTAGTCCGGCTCCTGTCTCACAGAGCGGCCAACCAGTCACTATGGAGAGCCAACAACAGGGCAGAGAGGCCGAGGCCTTCATAAAAACATCAGAAGAGCCCTGCTGGATCAGACCAGTGAGGGTCCATCTAGTCCAGCACCCTGTCTCACACAGTGGCCAGTCAGTTCCTCTGGAAGGCCAATTACAGATCATAGAGGCCAAGGCCTTCATAAGTACGTAAGAAAATCCCTGCTGGAACAGGCCAGTGGTCCATCTGGACCAGCATCCCATCTCACACAGTGGCCAATGAGCTCCTCCAGAGGGCCAACAACAAGGCAGAGAGGCCGAGGCCTTCACAAGAGCATAAGAAGAGCCTTGTTGGGTCATACTACTGGTCCATCTAGTCCAGCATCCTGTCTCACACATTCTCCAACCAGTTCCTCTGGAGGGCCAACAACAGGGCAGAGAGGCTGAGGCCTTCCCCTCTGATAAGAACACAAGAAGAGCCCTGCTGGATCAGACCAGTGAGGGTCCATCTAGTCCAGCATCCTGTCTCATACAGTGGCCAACATCTGGAAGTTGGACAACACAGCAGAGGCAGAGGCCTTCCCCTGAGGTTCCCTCCTGGCTCTGGGATTCAGAGGATTAGTGCCTCTGAATGTGGAGGTTCCCTTCAGCCACTCTGGCCAGCCATCGATAGACTTCCCCTTCATGAATCTTTCTAATCCATTTTAGGTAAGACCATAAGGAGAATTAAAGATTTAAATTTAAAGATAAGAACATAAGAAGAATTAGCAAGGGCAGTTTACGTGTTCCCCTGACTCAACTGGTTTGGGGTCTCCCGGGCTTGGTTTCTCTCCTGCCAGGTCACAAGGTAACAGTGGGTTCTCCTCTTTTCCCCTCCCTTAAATTAAAATGACTGTCCTTTTTTTTGGGGGGGGGGTACATCTTTGCTCTGCCTTTGCCTCCCCAGCAGGGTACCTTGAGTGAGGAATGGGGGCCCAACTGAGTAGTTGAGGATTTTACTTGATTTCCAAAGCTTGGTTTCACAGCGGGATCTCCCGTTGGTTCCCCGAATTTCTTGTCATCTCAGGCCCCATTCTGAAGAGACATCGGTGATCCGTGTTTGCAGGGCTCTTTTTGTAGAAAAAGCCCAGCAGGAACTCATTAGCATAATAGGCCACACCCAACAGCAGAAACTCATTAGCATATTAGGCCACACCCCTGACAACACAGCTCATTAGCGCATTAGGCCGCACCCCCATGTTACCAGAAGTGTGGTCATCCAGCCACACCCACCTTTTGCTTGTTATTCTGTTTACCTTGTCTGTTGTCAAAACCCAGGGCCTTTTTGTAGCAGGAACTCCTTTGCATGTTAGGCCACACACCCCTAATGTAGCCAATCCTAATGAGTTTCTGCTGTTGGGTGTGGCCTATTATGCTAATGAGTTCTTGCTGGGTGTGGCCAACTTGGGAGCCAGCCAGAACTCCGTTCCTGTGCGTTCCTGCCGAAAAATAGCCCTGCGTGTTTGTATATCTCGGCTCGCCCTCTAAATAATAGCGGCTTGAAGGGACTCAGGACCATATTTCTGGGGGGGGGGGGGGGGGGCAGATTTATTGCTTTATTATTTTTACTAGGCGTAAGGTCCGTTGCACAAAGAGAGGCAATGGGCCCTAGAGAGATGGGCAATGGCCGCTGGACACTGGCAAAGGAGAGCATGGGGGCTCCCCGGCGGCCAGGCTGGTGCCTCCCACCGCCGCATGCTGGAGGTGGCGGGGCAAGCCGGCCAGCCTCGTCCCTCCTCTGTCAGCGTGCTGGAGGAGGCGGCTGCTGAAGGTAGCAGGCCTCGTCCGTCCACAGGGCCGTGCGCCGCCAGCGGCGAGCCAAGCCAGGCGGGCTGGCTCCTTCCCCACCCTCCTGCCTACTCAAGGTCCCGGCATACCAAGGTGGCCGGCCTTGCCCCTCTCCCCACCAGCCGGCCAAGCGAGCGGCGCACATAGTGGTGGAGCAGCAGCAAGCGAGGGCTGGCCACTCGCCAGCTGTTCCAGCCGCGCACCAAGCCGGCTAGCCTCGTCTCTTCCCCCCACCCACCCCCAGCCAATGGCACGCCAGTTGCCCCAAGTGGCAGCCGGCGGGCCCAATGGCTGACGGAGCGCGTTTCCTCTCGCCACCCCATAGGCCGATGGCCACCCCAAATCCCTTTTATAATCAGGAGAGATTTCTGAAATTGGATTTCCGAAGTTGCCCATACCCACTAGCGCGGAGCTCGGGACAGTGTACAACAATGGATTCGATACTTTATAAAATCCATGAAAACCATAAAAATTCCCAGTATTAAAAAATGTTCAGAGACATTTAAACGTTGAAAAGGTTTTTAAAAAGAGAGGGTCGTGCTCGCATTCAGTCCAGGGGGGGGGTGCCGGGCAGATGTAAGGGAACCGTCGCTGGCCTCCGCCAAAGGCCTGGCGGAACATCTCTGCCTGACGTGCCCTGCGAAACTTTAATAAAGTTGGGCGGGGCACGGATGTCATTGGGCAGAGAGTTCCGCCAGGCCGGGGCCAGGGCAGACAAGGCCCTGCCCCTGGCCGAGGCCAGCCGGATATCGTTGGGGCCGGGGACCTTTCCCTGCGACATTCCTAACAAAAATGGTTCCCCAATGATCCTCTTTGTTCCAGTGGAGAGAACGTCCGATTGGCCCTGTTCCGGCAACAGAACTGCTCTGGGCCGCCACGTTCCAGGTTCGAGGAACTGCCCAGGAGAAAGTTTCAAAGGGTAGCCGTATGAGCCTGCCCTTAGAACGGCTAGATTCGAATCAAAGAGCACCGTATGAACTTCACTTGGACCCCCAGTTTAAGGTCAGTTAAGTGCACGGACTCTAATCTAGGAGAACCGGGTTTGATTCCCCACTCCTCCACTTGCAGCTGCTGGATGACCTTGGGCAAGCCATAGTTCTGATAAGAGCTGTCCTTGAAAAAGAGCAGTTTCTGTCAGAGCTCTCTCAGCCCTGCCTACCTCACAGGGTGTCTGTCGTGGGGAGGGGAAGGGAAAGGAGATTGTGAGCCGCTCTGAGACTCCTTTGGGTAGTGAAGGGTGAAGGGCGGGGTATGAATCCAATCTCTTCTTCTTCTTCTTTTACCTCCCAGCGTGTCTGTTGTGGGGAGGGGAAGGGAAAGGAGATTGTGAGCCGCTCTGAGACTCCTATGGGTAGTGAAGGGTGGGGTATAAATCCAGTCTCTTCTTCTTCTTGTACCTCACAGGGTGTCTGTTGTGGGGAGGGGAAGGGAAAGGAGTTTGTAAGCCGCTCTGAGACTCCCTTGGGTAGTGAAGGGTGGGGTATAAATTCAACATCCTCCTCCTCCCCCTCTTCTTCTGCTGCTGCTGCTGCTGCCAAGCCATGCAAGTGACTACTTGGGGTAGAAGAAGAAGAGGAGGTTGGATTTATATCCCGCCCTTCACCACTTGAAGGCGTCTCAGAGCAGCTTACGAACTCCTTTCCCTTCTCCTCCCCGCAGCAGACAGCCTCTGAGGTAGGCGGGGCTGAGAGAGCTCTTTCAAGGACTGCCCTTGAGAGAACATCTCTCAGAGAGCTTGTGACTGACCCAAGGTCACACCAGCTGGCTGCATGTGGAGGAGTGGGGAATCAAACCCGGTTCTCCCAGATTAGAGTCCGCGCACTTAACCACTACACCAAACTGCCTCTCAGTAGGATGATAAAGAGGGTCTTGTAGGAGGTGCCAGGCATATACACCACATGGGAATGGGTTAACTTGCTTGGGGAGGGGGCAGAATACTTTGACCTTGTCCCGGAGAGCAGACGGTAAGGTCAAATCGATTGAGTTAGAGGGTTTCGAACGGGGCTTCGGCACAGAGGAGAACGCCTTTAATGTGCTTTCCGCTCCCGAGCCCAGGTGCGTTTTGTTTCTTTTCCAAAATAAAATTTCTTTTCCGGCTGCCTCGGCATCGCCTGAGGCCTTTTTTGAGCTCCGGGCCTCTTTCGTGGGGCTAATTTGGATTTTATGTGGAAGCAATCGGATTTAGCGGCGTACGTGCGGCGGGGCCGGAGAGCTGAGTCAACAGCTGGCTTGCGGGAGCAGTGCTACCAACCCCCCCCCGCCTTCGCGTGCGCAAAGGGTGGGAAAAAACTCCCGCCCCTTTGAACAGCGGCTCAGAGCAGTTGGCCAGGCTCTGTGGATACCGGTAGGCAAAAAGACCATTCCATTTTACATTGCCGGGGGGGGTGGGGGTCTCCTTCAGTTTTCCGGGTGACCCTCAGACACCATTGCGAAGAGAGGAACTTCTGAGCGTACCCCTTCTGGTAAGCCAGGGCTTCCCCAACGTCGTGCCCACGGGCACCGTGTCACCTGCCGGCACCGATCCTGGCACCCTCCAGGTGTTTTTAGAAACAGGTAAGGCCAAATGATGGGGCCGCGGTGGCTCAGGTGGTTAAGACGTCGAACTGCAGACCGGAAGGTCAGTAGTTCGGCAGTTCGAGACCTGAGTGCCGCATGACGGAGTGAGCTCCCGTCTCTGGCCCCTGCTCCTGCCGACCTAGCAGTTCAAAAGCAAGACATTGCAAGTGGATAAATAGGGTGGGAAGGTAACAGCATTCCGTGCGCCTTGGTGTTTAGTCATGCCGGCCACATGACCACGGAAATGTCTTCGGACAGCGCTGGCTCTTCGGCTTGGAAACAGAGATGAGCACCGCAACCCTAGAGTCGGATTTGACTGGCTTTCGAGCAAGGGAACCTTTACCTTTAATGTGTGTATATGTCAATATGTTAGTGTGTGTACTTTATGTGTGTACGTGTTATATATTTGAAAAACCTTAATAAAATTCTGCCTCAAGGGAGACCTTTACTAGGGCCAAATGGGGCTCCTACCCAGTTGGCCATTGGCGATCTGATTGGCTGTACAGGTTAAAATAGCCACAGGGTTGGTTT
>NW_015174301.1:173504-178589 GCF_001447785.1 Gekko japonicus | reverse complement strand
CTCAAGGGCAGTCCTCAAATGAGCTCTCTCAGCCCCACCTACCTCCCAGGGTGTCTGTTGTGGGGAGGGGAAGGGAAAGGAGTTTGTAAGCCGCTCTGAGACTCCGAGTGAAGGGCAGGGTATAAATCCAGTCTCCTCCTCCACCACCACCTCTTCCTCCTCCTCCTTCTTTTTTTTTAAACTGCCTCGAAGAGGCAGAATTTTATGAAGGTTTTTCAAATATATAACACGTACACACATAAAGTACACACACTAACATATTGACATATACACACATTAAAGGTAAAGGTTCCCTTGCTCGAAAGCCAGTCGAATCCGACTCTAGGGTTGCGGTGCTCATCTCCGTTTCAAAGCCGAAGAGCCAGCGCTGTCCGAAGACGTTTCCGTGGTCATGTGGCTGGCATGACTAAACACCAAGGCGCACGGAACGCTGTTACCTTCCCACTGAAGTGGTACCTATTTATCTACTTGCAATTTCTTGCTTTCGAACTGCTAGGTTGGCAGGAATACACACATTAAACACATACATTTTTTACATTTTTAACAGATATTTATATTACTGCCTTCATCTAATATTCTTGTAACCTGTGTAAGTAACCATCTATCTCTCTCTTTATCAATCTAAGTATATATTTCATTTCTGTCCATTCTTAACTTGCCTACATATACTTATCATACCAGTTATAGAACCATACCGAAGTATTCTGAAATACAGAGTCCGTTGCACCTTTTATTAATAGAGTCAGTTTGTCCAGCTCTGCAGCCTCTAGTACTTTGTTTATAAGTTCTCAGTTGGTATCTCTGGTGATTTCCAATATTTTGTATATAAGGTTCTGGCCACCGTAGTGAGGAAAACAATCATATAGCGATCATCTTTGTTAGAGTGTTCAGGTAGTATATTCAGCAGCATAGCCTCTGGTGTAAATGGTACCACTGTACCTAGTATTTTTTGCAAAATTCCATGTACCTTTATCCAATATTTTTTAGTTCTTTCACAGTACCACCACATATGGAAAAGTGTACCAACCTTATTTTCACATTTCCAGCACTTATTAAAGCATTTTGGGTCGATTTTAGCTAACCTTTCAGGTGTTAAAAAGGTAAAGGTAAAGGTTCCCTTGCTCGAAAAGCCTCTAGTACTTTGTTTATAAGTTCTTGCTTAGTTGGTATCTCTGGTGATTTCCAATATTTTGCATATAAGATTCTGGCCGCCGTAGTGAGGAAAACAATCATATAGCGATCATCTTTGTTAGAATGTTCAGGTAGTATATTCAGCAGCACAGCCGCTGGTGTAAATGGTACCACTGTACCTAGTATTTTTTGCAAAGTTTTATGTACCATTATCCAATATTTTTTAGTTCTTTCACAATACCACCACATATGGAAAAATGTACCAACCTTATTTTCACATTTCCAGCACTTATTAGAGCATTTTGGGTCGATTTTAGCTAACCTTTCAGGTGTTACATACCATCTATAAAACATTTTATAACCATTTTCTTTATATGGAATAGCTTTCGTCATCTTAATATTTTTCTTCCATATTTGCTCCCACTGCTCTAAATTAATGTTATGCCCGATATCCTGCACCCACTGAATCATATTCCCTTTTACAATCTCTCCTCCTCCTCCTTGTCAGAATCTCATTCTGCCCTTGTTGATAGGGCTGTCAGCTTTGGGTCCTGAAATACCTGGAGATTTTGGGGGGGTGGAACCTCAGGACGGCGGGATTTGGGGAGGGAGGGACCTCAGCGGGGTATAACGCCCAGGGGTCATTTCGTAGAAAAAGAGCTAGGGGAACTCATTAGCATAACTCATTAGCATATGCCACACCCCCTGACATCAGGGGCCCGGCGGTGGACCTGCAAGGCCGGCGGGAGTGCGAGGAAGCCCCGCCAAGGCCCTCCCTGGCCCCAGCCAGGCAGGGGTGGGGAGAGGCGGGGAGGAAGCAACTTACCCTCCCTCTTCTCCTGCCTCCTCCTGGCTGAATGAGGGCCGGAAGCGGGGCGGCCGGAAGCAGGCGGCGGGGTTTGGTCATGGTCATGTGCCCCGCCCCCGTACCTCACCCGGGGGTACTGCGATCCCCCCAAAATGACCTCTGATAACGCCATAGAATCGACCCTCCGAAGCAGCTATCCCCCCTCCCCGGGAACTGATCTTTGTCGTCTGGAGATGAAGTGTAATTCCGGGATGTGTCCGTCCACCACTCGAGGGTCGGCAGCCCGTCCGTCCCGGGCTTTATCTTTTCCTCACCTGCGCCGAGTCTTCCGGATTGGGGGGGCTCCGCAGATCCGCGCCGGATCCCCCCCCTCTCCTTCGCGCCCCTCCCCGTCATGTGGTGTCAAGCGTCTAATTGCCGTCGGCAATGACCTCCAAGCGCCTCATCGACAGCCACTTGATGGCGGAGGGAAGGAAAGCAATTTTATCTGTCAGCAGTAATTAACGCGCCTGAACGTTAACGTGACTGTCGGCTCCATTCATCTCCTGTTACTCTCGCGCGCCCCCCCTTCCATGCACTGGGCTTCTTCGGGGGGGGGCGCAGGATGATTGTGCAAATATATTCTGCCAAGATAAAGAGGTATTGTTGCTTCGGAAAGAGGGATGGGGCTGGGTGTGGGGAGAGCTGGGGAAGCCACGGGTGACCCCCCCCCTCCACAAGCTCCGTTTTTTTGGGGGGGATTCTGCCTGGGCTCACTCCAAGATTTGGGGGGGGGCTGTAACACAACACCTCCTTAGCCTGGATGACGGGCGTGCCAACGGAGAATTCTCTCCCAAAGCCTCTTGGCCGCGACTCTTAACAGTGAGAACAGTGGTAATCTGTCGGGGTGCGGGGGAGGTCAGTGGATCCCTTTGCATTCTGGGACCTCTGGCAAATGCCTGCCCCCCCTCCATCCTAGATCCTGATAATCCTTTAGGCCAGGGGACCCCAACACGGTGTCTTTAGAAAGTGGGAGGGACCCAGTGGGGCTTTTGCCCAGAAGGGCTTCTGATTGGCTGATGGAGATTTGTCTGTTCAGATTTTTAGCAACGTTGATTTGGCGGCAGCTGCAAGCCCGGCCCAAAGATCTTCACTGTTTGTTTTATTCATTATATTTCTTAGTTGCCACTCAGCCAAAGGGTCTTGTGGCGACTTAGAACACTAAGGCCATATAAATAAGGTAAAAACAAACATAAAAACAGATAAGAAGAAGAAGAGGAGATTGGATTTATACTCCGCCCTTCACTCGGAGTCTCAGAACGACTTACAAACTCTTTTCCCTTCCCCTCCTCACAACAGACACCCTGTGAGGTAGGTGGGGCTGGGAGAGCTCTTTCGAGGACTGCTCTTGAGAGAACAGCTCTGAGAGAACTTGTGACTGACCCGAGGTCACACCACCGGCCGCATGCAGAGGAGTGGGGAATGAAACCCAGTTCTCCCAGATTAGAGTCCGCGCACTTAACCACTACACCAAACTAATAAATAAAAAGTAGATGTGTGACTGACGGTAAGCTGTGGCAACCGTTTTGTGGCCGGCTCCACCTCCCGCGGCAGCCATCTTACGGCAGCCACGTGCTGTACCGGGATTCCAAAGGTGCCCGCCGACTCAAAAAGGTGGCAGGCCCCAGCTTCAGGCATTCTTCCCTCCAGTCTCTTCTTTGGGAGAATCCTCACAACCTGAGAAGAGGCTGGATCTTGTGCTGGGGAGGGGGCCACAGTGAGAAAGGCCCTGACCATCCGCAGGGGTGTGGTTCCCTTCCGCCCATCGGCAGCATGAGGAGGAGGAGATTGGATTTATACCCCGCCCTTCACTTGGAGTCTCAGAGCGGCTTACAAACTCCTTTCTTTTCCCTTCCCCTCCCCACAACAGACACCCTGGGAGGTAGGTGGGGCTGAGAGAGCTCTTGACAGAAACTGCTCTTTTTCAAGGACAGCTCTCATCAGAACTACAGCTTGCCCAAGGTCACCCAGAAGCTGCGAGTGGAGGCATGGGGAATCAAACCCGGTTCCCCCAGATTAGAGTCCACGCACTTTACCACTACGCCAAACTGGAGGAGAAAGAGGAGGAGGAGATTGGATTTATACCCTGCCCATCACTCGGAGTCTCAGAGCAGTTTACAGTCTCCCTTCCCTCCCCCTCCCCACAACAGACACCCTGTGAGGTAGGTGGGGCTGAGGGAGCTCTTTCGAGGACTACCCTTGAGAGAACAGCTCTGAAAGAACTTATGACTGACCCAAGGTCACACCAGCAGCTGCATGTGGAGGAGTGGGGAATCAAACCCAGTTCTCCCAGGTTAGAGTCCGCCACTATTAACCACTACACCAAACATGAGAGGCAGCACACACCCGGGGTCGGTGGATGACAAAATACCCGGAACCGGCCTTGCCCCAGAGCCCCTTGTGGATGTTTTCACTGAGTGACACACGGCCTCCTTTCTGCAACAGGTAGCGAATGGGTACTGGCAACTTGCGGCTTATCAGTATCCAGATGGTTGGTGATTCTTTCTTCTTCTTTTTCTTTTTAAACCCTTCCAGGGAAAAGTTTTGGGGTCTATTCATTTTTTTTCTTTTCAAAACGCCACCATAGGAGGAGGAGCAAGTCTTTAATTTGCACGCTAAGAGGTGCTGGGGCTCGGACCTTGGGGGGAGGGTTTTCAGGGATCCCCCCCTAGCACCTTCTTTCCGAAGCGGTGCTTCACTGGACCATCAGTTGGATTAAGAACCTCAGAACAGCCCAGCTGGATCAGACCAGTGAGGGTCCATCTAGTCCAGCATCCTGTCCCACACAGGGGCCAGCCAGTTCCTCTGGAGGGCCAACAACAGGGCAGAGAGGCCGAGGCCTTCACCTGATAAGAACCTAAGAAGAGCCCTGCTGGGTCAGATCAGGGAGGGTCCATCCAGTCCAGCATCCTGCCTCACACTGTGGCTGACCAGTTCCTCTGGAGGGCCAGCAGCAGGGCAGAGAGGCCGAGGCCTTCATAAGAACCTAAGAAGAGCCCTGCTGGATCAGACCAGTGAGGGTCCATCTAGTCCAGCGTCCTGTCTCTCACAGTGGCCAACAAGTTCCTCTGGTGGGCCAACCACAGGGCAGAGAGGCCGAGTCCTTC
>NW_015174301.1:163170-173389 GCF_001447785.1 Gekko japonicus | reverse complement strand
CAGAAGAGCCCTGCTGGATCTGACCAGTGGTCCATCCAGTCCAGTATCTTGTCTCAAACAGTGGCCAACCAGTTCCTCTAGAGATCCAACAACTGGGCAGAGAGGCCGAGGCCTTCCCCTGATAAGAACAACAGAAGAGCCCTGCTGGATCTGACCAGTGGTCCATCCAGTCCAGTATCTTGTCTCAAACAGTGGCCAACCAGTTCCTCTAGAGATCCAACAACTGGGCAGAGAGGCCGAGGCCTTCCCCTGATAAGAACAACAGAAGAGCCCTGCTGGATCTGACCAGTGGTCCATCCAGTCCAGTATCTTGTCTCAAACAGTGGCCAACCAGTTCCTCTAGAGGGCCAACAACAGGGCATAGAGGCCGAGGCCTTCCCTTGATATTGCCTCCTGGCTCTGGGATTCAGAGGCCAACAGGGAGGTTCCCCTCAGCCACCATGGCTGGTAGCCCCTGATAGATCTCTCCTCCGTGAATCGGTCCGATCCTGTTAATCCAAAAGCAGGGGGAAAAACTAGTGTCACAAAGGTCCCAGATACACACAATCCGCTAGGAGAAACGCCACCAGAAATTGCCAAAATATATACTGTATTTAACAAATACAAAGTTGGTGGTGTCAGAACAACAAAATTAAGGCATACAATACAATGTTTTCTCCTTAGAAGATAAGACGTAAAGTCCATGTAATTAGTTCAACTTGATAGGAGGAATCCGCATAGTCAAAACATTTTCCAAACAGCCTTCGCAAAGACGCCCGTAAAGGTAAAGGTTCCCTTGCTCGAAAGCCAGTCAAATCCGACTCTAGGGTTGCGGTGCTCATCTCCATTTCAAAGCTGAAGAGCCAGCGCTGTCCGAAGACGTTTCCGTGGTCATGTGGCCGGCATGACTAAACACCAAGGCGCACGGAACGCTGTTCCCTTCCCACCGAAGTGGTACCCATTTATCTACTTGCAATTTCTTGCTTTCGAACTGCTAGGTTGGCAGGAGCTGGAACTAGAGATGGGATCTCACTCCATCATGCGGCACCCGGGTCTCGAACTGCTGAACTACTGACCTTCCACAGCCTGCAGTTCAGCGTCTTAACCACTTGCGCCCGTACCAGATACTTAAAAGAGGCGTTTCCTTCAGCTTCTTCAGTTTGTGTAGGTGGAACCCGGTTTCGACCATTTCTACAGGCCACACGGTTCTTTACACGATGAACTTTGTATTTGTTAAATACTGTTTATATTTTGGCAGTTTCTGGTGGTGTTTCTCCTAGCGGATTGTGTGCATCTGGGACCAGTCCCCTTTTAGAGCTGTCTTGGCCTGTGGCCGTCACTGCGTCGTCTTGCAGTGAATTCCCCATTTTAATCCCTCTCTGTGTAAAATAGTATTTCCTTTTGTCCACCCTGAACCTACTGCCCACCAGCCTTGTGGGAGGCCCTTGAGTCTGTGGCAACCTCCCATCCCTTCGTCCCTGTCCAAGCCCCTAAACTCTCCCAAGGTGCTGTCTGTTCATTTTTTCAAGCTCATCGCTACAGTCGTAAGGACTAGAAACTTGGATGTTTCTTTTATTCTTTACAAAAGGTTCTTAGGACCAAATTAAGTTACATCAGGGCATATTTGGCAGCTCAGCAATGGGGCGGGGATTCGCGAAGCTCAAACGATCTTCCATCGTGCCAGTCGTCCCTCCACCCCGTGTGCCATTTCAGCGGGTGTTTGCATGCATTTTAAACCCCAAAGTGGTTTTTGAAGAGGAAAAGAAAACCAGGCTGAAGTGAGGTGTGTTTGGAGCGCCACTTTCACTGTTGGCCCAGGGTGGCGGTGCGTGGTTCCCCGTGCCAAGCCCCATTCCTGGGCGGAAGCACATTCGGCCCTTCCCTTGCAGAAGGGAACTTTGCATTGAAGCAGAAATCCTGACCAGGAGCCGTGAAAGCCCCCCCCTTTTTTTCTGGACTTGTTTCAGCACCTCTGAAGTTCACCAGAGTTGGAGTTCTGGCGAGGGACCCGAAACGGGCATTTCTTGGCACCTGGTAAAGTTTGCCATGGCGAGCTTCAAAGGGGGCTGCCCCAGGCATCCGGCCTGCGTTGCCCCGGGGTGGGGGGGCTGCTTCCTGTTTTCTGGAACACTTTGGGGAGGGGGGGTTGAAGTAGGGGGGGGCTTTTGGCTGTGGCTGCTCACATCCTCCTCTTTTCGGTTTTATCGAGCTCTCAACACTCCCAGCATGCTCCGTGGAGGACTCTCCCTTGGCCAATGTCCGCTGGAGCTGGCAAGGGACGAATGGGGGGTGGGGGGTGTTTCTCTTCTGTTTCGCCAGCTTGCAAAGGGAATTTCCAGGGGCCAATATATTATTAGCGCTGCTTCCAGGTGCCTCTCTGGTACCCCAAAACAGCCCGGCTCTGAGCTGGAGGAAATCGGGAAGAGGACTGTGGGGTGTCGTCGTTCACGGGCCTGTGTTGCTGAGCTCAGTTGGCAGGCTGCGAGAGCGGAAGTTGCGAAAAGCGTTTGCCTTAATCGGGCCGCCGGTGTGATTCTCTCCTTGAAGTAACGTCTGGAAATTCTGCAGCAGATTTAACCCGAGCGGTGCCCGGAAAGGGGTAGTGTCCGTGACCTGGGAATGAAGCAGACTTGCTGGACGCCTCTCGCTCGGCGTAATTCGCTCTGGTTAAAAAAAGAAAAAAGAGATTCCACTTTGTCAAGGGGGGGAGGATCAGGAAACCGAGCGACACCCAGCCCCACCCTGTCTGCGATAAATTTGAATGCCTTCAGATTGAAACGAACGAATGAACTGGATTTATTTCTTCATCTCAGCTTAGCTTCCCTTCTGGTCGTAGGGATGCCAGTCTCCAGGTGGGACCTGGGGATCCCCGGGGATTACAGCTCGCCTCCAGACGACAGAGATCGGTTCCCCGGGAGAAAATGGATGCTTTGGAGGGGGGGGCTCTAGGGCATTGTGCCCCACTGGGGTCCCTGTCCTCCCCAGGCTCCACCCCCAAATCTCCAGGAGTTTCCCAACCTGGATCTGTCAACCCTAACCCAGTGTCTGAGGTTGCTCCCTCCTTTCCGCCCGTCACTTCACCCTCCATAGGGGCTAGAAACTTGCGTTCTCTTAAACGAAAGCTGCGTGTTCTTCAGACGCCGAATTCAGCGTCCCATGGCTTTTTAATTGTATGTCGTTTAACGGTGGCGTCAGAGCGGCTTCATACCTCCCCGCTTCTGCAAACATTTTCTCGACGACGGCAAAGCCCGGATACACAATCTTGTCTCCCTTTAATGTTAACTTCGCATTCAGGGGTTTCAAGCAGTCGTGAGTTGTGAAAAGACGCCTGCCCTGGGGAGTGGCCTGGGTTTCTCAGGGTTTCTCCCCTCTCTCCCCATCATCGTTGGACCCCTCTCCAGCTGGGAATACAGCGTAGTGGCCACTACGAGGGCCAGGGCCTTCTCAGTGGCGGCTCCACACTGGTGGAATGAGCTCCTGGAGGACATCAGGGTCCTGCAGGACCTCTTACAGTTCCGCAAGGCCTGTAAAAAGGAGCTCTTCCATCAGGCCTTCGATTAGGAGCCGCCACTGACGAATGAACCATCGTAGGTTGAGCAAAAGAACTATTGTAAATTGAGCAGACCACGGCCCTCTATTACTACGCTGGACATGGCCTTTCCTTAACGGACCCGGTATAGTTATCTGTATATCGCCTCCCTCTGTATATATTAGCACCGTATGTAATTGTCTTTGAATTGTGAATTTTTATTGGATTTCTTGGTTCTGTTGTGTTTTAACTGTGTAAGCCGCCTTGAGCCAGTGCTGCACCGGTGCAAGGCGGGATATAAATTGAAATAAATCAATCAATAAATAATAAATAAATGTTTTGTATTGAGTTTCCATTTTAGTTCCCTGTTAAAAAAAATTTTTTTACATTTTTTTTTTGAACTGCCAATCAAGCAGTTCAAACGCAAGAAATTCCAAGTAGATAAATAGGTACCATTTCAGTGGGAAGGTAACAGCGTTCTGTGCACCTTGGTGTTTAGTCATGCCGGCCACATGACCATAGAAATGTCTTCGGACAGCGCTGGCTCTTCGGCTTTGAAATGGAGATGAGCACCGCAACCCTAGAGTTGGATTTGGCTGGCTTTCGAGCAAGGGAACCTTTACCTTAAATTTTTTGTTTGTTTGTGTTAAAACCAACAGCTGTCTTGCTTTCTAACCAAATGGTGGAAGCTGGAATAAATGTGCATGTTTCGAAACCTCAGCGGAGGAGGCTATAAAGAGGGCAGGGTCTTTTCCTCCCCTTCTCCTCCCCCGTCCCGCCTCCCCATTAGCCTTTGAAATGTAAGTAACAATTCAGCAGGCAAAAACCCCTTCCCGATTTTCAACTTGGAGGTGGGGGGGGGAGCCGGGGTGTGTGTGTGTGTTATCACCTGCAAAATGACACAGACCCTCCAAAGCAGGGCAGCCTCTGATTGCTATGAGTCCTGCCAATTAATTAATCAAGGGGGGCATTTAATTTGCAATTAATGATTATGTCGATGAATCGGGTTAAAGCTCTGGCGTCCTTGGCTTTTAATGTGAGAACCACTCTCCTAGGAAGGATCGGGAAGAGGGGATCGACTTGCATCTTAAAACCGTTATTTTCTCAATCTGTTTCCGCGATCTTATTCCCTCAATTTGTTTGGTATATTTTTAATCCCACCCTTCCCCAGAGAAGATCAGGGTGATAGACGTGATTTCCCTTCTCTCCTTTTCGTCGCCTCACAACAACCCCGCGAGGTAGGTTAGACTGAGGGTGTGGCTCGCCAGAGGTCACCTGGTTCGCGTCACGGGCAAACCGAGGTTTGAGTCTACTCTAGACCAATGTTCCCTCTAAGCTGTGGAGCCTCGTGAGCAAAAATTCTACTTTCTGAGCTACTAGCATTAAAGTTGGGAGCGAGCGATTTGGCCCCTGCATAAATTACTTTGCTCTGGAGCCCTCCTTCCTGAGCGAAGACAAAAATGTGTGAGCCGGAGGCTAAAGAACTGTGAGCTAGCTCACACTTACTCAGCTTAGAGGGAACACTGGTCTAGACCTAGGGGCCCCCAGTCTTTGTGAGCCTGTGGGCACCTTTGGAATTGTGGCACAGGGCGGTGGGCGCAACCCCAAAATGGCTGCTCTAGGGGGCGGAGCCAGCCACGCAGGCGCAGGGGACAAGAGGACTGATTTTATTTTATTTTTAACTGTGCTGGGAAAGATTGAGAGAATAAAACTAACCCTGTGGTTATTTTAGTCTGTACAGCCAATCAGCTCTCTTAACGGCCAACTGGGCAGGAGCCCCATTTGGCCTCACCCATTTCTAAAAAAAACAAACAACTGACAGAGTCCTGAAAAAATGCTCTTGCGCGGGCCCAGGGGCACCATGTTGGGGAACCCTGATCGCGACCATTCCAGTACCATTAACCAGTACGCCAGGATGGATCTCCAGCACTGGTTTAGGGTGTGGCTTCTAGGCCTCAGGACAAGGTACCTCACCCCCCGCATACACACACAAACACATGAAATCTCTGAGCAAGATCATGCAAAACCCCCCCACATACACCTGAATTCGTGACATGTGCTTTCTCTTTCTCTCTGCCTGAGGGGCGAAGTGACCTGCATTTTTTTTAAAGAGATGTTTTTGTTCTTTCTCTCCCCAGTCCCTGGACGGGTTCGTGTTTGTGCTGAACCAAGAGGGAAAATTCCTTTACATCTCGGAGACCGTGTCTATTTACCTCGGGCTCTCGCAGGTAGGAGTTTGTGTGAGCTGTATACTAAACCGTGAATAATGCATGCGCGGGCTGGAAAACAGAGTCCCACTCTCTCACGGCCGGATGTACAGCGCATGAGTAATGCGGCCGGGCGGGTTGCATCGAGAATAGCCAAGTTGATTGTTTTGGGGCAGCGAAGTTGTCTCGGAAACATTTGGGCCCGTCCAGAATTGCCGCGGCTGACCCATTATTGTCTAAATACGACTTCTGTCGAGCGTCATAGATAGCGGCTGAGAACCTGGGCTGTAACTTTTATTTAACAGTCAAGGGCAGGTTTGCAGTCCTCCCGAGAGGGCCTGCGGTCTTTACCCACGTGTGGAACGGTGGCGGCTTTGAAGACCGAAGGTGGGCATCGCCTTCTGGGGTTCATGAGTGACGGGGCGCAGTGCTCCCTCTAAGCCGTGGAGTCTTGCGAGCAAAACTACTTTGTGAGCTACCAGCATTAAAGTTGTGAGCGGGCGATTGGGCTGCTGCATCAATCAGTGTGCTCTGGAGCCCTCCTCCCTGAGCGGCGGGGGCCATTTTGTAGAAAAAGAGGTGCAGGAGCTTATTAGCATAACTCATGCGCATAACTTATTTGCATATGCCACACACCCCTGACATCACCGGAAGTGTGTCAGAAGGCAACACCCACCGCTCAGGCTCCAATGGACTGTTTTGGATTGCTAGGTTTTTTGGGGGTGTGTGTGCAGATCTGTCCTCACAGAGGAGGGAGAGCTTGTACCTGAAGCCGGGCCAGGGGGGCTCTGCAACTTACCTGGCTGCTTCTTGCTCTGACTGAGGGCTGCTGGGAGCAGGGGGCGGGGCTTGTTGCATGTGCCCGCCCCCTGAGCTCCTTACTGCTGGAGCTCCGCTCCTGTGCACTCCCACAGGAAATGACCTCTGCTGAGCAGAGACAAAAAATGTGTGAGCCGGAGGCTCAAAAACTGTGAGCTAGCTCGCGCTAACTCAGCTTAGAGGGAACACTGGACGGAGGGAGAGTAAAGGTGGACAAATGATTCAAAAGTGTCTCAGAATACAGAAGCCGGGGAATCACCTGCTTAGAACCAAACAGTTCCTGCTTCTGGAATCCTGACGGTTGTTGGAGCTCCTGCAGCGTGGGACCCCAAGGTCTTGAGCCGGAGGCATAGTTCAGTTGTGTAGCTAAAGGGTGTGCCTGGACTGGGAGGGATGTGCGTGGATCGATTCAGGGTGACTGCTTTTGCCGGCATGTAGGCAGTGCGGAGTTTAAAGACGAAGGAAAGGGAGGCACTGGGCTCCATCCAGTGCTCTGGATCGCAAGACTAGATCAGACGGGTGGAAATGACAAGGGACTCAATACCAGCTGAATATCAGGAGAAGCTTCCTCACTGTGAGAGCGGTTGAGCAGTGGAACAGACTGCCTCGGGAGGTGGTGGAGGCTCCTTCACTGGACGTTTTCAAGCAGAGGCTGGACGACCATCTTTCGGGCATGTTGTAGGGCTGTCTTTCGGCTGCGCTACTGCAGAGTGCGGCGGGTTGGACTAGATGACCTCCAGGGTCCCTTCCAACCCTAACATTCTATGATTCTCCTCTCTCTGAGCCTAATCTACCTTCCAGGGTTGTTGCGAGGATAAATGCAGAAGAGGGAAAACCGTGCCTGCTTCTCTGATAATGGCGGGCAGCAGGGCTTTTTTTGTGAAAAAGCCCAGCAGGAACTCATTAGCATAATGAGTTCTATGAGTTCTAACATTCTATGATTCTCCTCTCTCTGAGCCTAATCTACCTTCCAGGGTTGTTGCGAGGATAAATGCAGAAGAGGGAAAACCGTGCCTGCTTCTCTGATAATGGCGGGCAGCAGGGCTTTTTTTGTGAAAAAGCCCAGCAGGAACTCATTAGCATAATAGGCCACACCCAACAGCAGAAACTCATTAGCATATTAGGCCACACCCCCATGTTACCAGAAGTGTTGTCGTCCAGCCACACCCACCTTTTGCTTCTTATTCTGTTTACTTTGTTGTCAAAACCCTGGGCTTTTTTTTGTAGCAGGAACTTCTTTGCATGTTCGGCCACACATACCCTAATGAAGCCAATCCTAATGAGTTTCTGCTATTAGGTGTGGCCTATTATGCTAATGAGCTCCTGCTGGGCGTGGCCAACTCAGGAGCCAGCCGGAACTCCGTTCCTGTGCGGTCCTGCCCAAAAATAGCCCTGGTGGGCAGGATAAAAATGCACGAAATACATCTGAGTCGGGGAACGGGGGCAAAATGAGGGAAGTTTCTTGGAAAACGAGTCTTCTTCAGCCACCTTCTGCTACAATACGGCCGCCCCTGTACCCAACGCAGGACCTCCTCGGGTCCCAAAGCAGTTTGTCTAGCCAGCAGACAGGCGGCAGCTTTTGAAGAGAGCAGAAGTTGGTTTGAGAGGCCTGGTTTTACAGACACGCGCACCTTCTCTCTCTCTTCGTCAACCCCGCACCCTGCTGGTCAAAGAGGTCCTGTAGGTTTTTGGAACAACATAGGAAACCTGTTTGACCACAAGCGAAAGTGAGCTGCGAGGAGTAACTCCGAGCTCCTTCGTCGAGCCGGCTTCCGTTTTCTGGAAAAACCCTCATCCGTCTCCAGCTCGAAGCAAGACCTTGGCAAGGGAGGAGGGAAGGAACCAAGTCTTGGGGGACACACTTGCTTTCTTAAAATCTGATACTCCAATGCAAGAATTAGCCACGGGTGTTTAGACTGGTTTTTACTTGCTGCATTCCCCACAAATGTGTCTCGCCAAAGGGCTAGGCCCCCACTTGGGCATAATCCGCCATTCCAGTGTGACAGATATTTTTTTTTGGGGGGGGGGGCACTACATCTTCTACCTGAGCCATCCAGTTTAGCCACAAAGAGAGCCAGTTTGGTGTAGTGGTTAAGTGCACGGACTCTAATCTGGGAGAACCGGGTTTGATTCCCCACTCCTCCACTTGCACCTGCTGGATGACCTTGGGCAAGCCATAGTTCTGATAAGAGCTGTCCTTGAAAAAGAGCAGTTTGTGTCAGAGGTCTCTCAGCCCCACCCACCACACAGGGTGTCTGTTGTGGGGAGAGGAAGGGAAAGGAGATTGTAAGCCGCTCTGAGACACCTTTGGGTAGTGAAGGGCAGGGTGTAAATCCAATCTCTTCTTCTTCTTCTTCTTCTGAGTTTTTCACTGCCGCCGAATCTTTCCTGAGCCTCGGAGGGGCAGGAAAGGCAAGGTTTGCTCGGCCCGTTGGGTCTCCCCGTGCGGCTTCTGGCTCTGTGCCGCATGAATAATTAATCCCGGTAATTATCCCCACCACAAACGAAGGGGCTTTGCCTGGTAATGGATGGCCAGGCTCCCTTTCCAAGCAGGGATTGATGGATTACTGCGGGAACGTTTGGAGGGGAATGCGATGCAGACCGGGATCTCGCCCGGGAATGTGAAGGTGGGAGGATTTGACAGGCGCGGGCACCCTTGGGAGAGGGGCGATTTGCATCGGAGCCCTTTCGCTTCCTCTACACCCAGCGTTGGCGAGGGGAGCTCTGGAGAGCCAGTTTGGTGTAGTGGTTAAGTGCTCGGACTCTAATCTGGGAGAACCGGGTTTGATTCCCCACTCCTCCACTTCCACCTGCTGATGTGACCTTGGGTCAGTCACAAGCTCTGGCACAGCTGTCCTTGAAAAAGAGCAGTTTGTGTCAGAGTTCTCTCAGCCCCACCCGCCTCACAGGTTGTCTGTTGTGGGGAGGGGAAGGGAAAGGAGTTTGTAAGCTGCTCTGAGACACCTTTGGGTAGTGAAGGGCGGGGTATAAATCCAGCTCTTCTTCTTCTTCGTCTTCTTCATCATCATCATCATCATCGCCGGAGCCTGGAGCGTGAGGGTTGATCGGTGCCCTTTCTCTGGTGCCATTTGCCTGCCCAGCCCGACCCAAGGTCTAGCTCTGCTCTGGTTAGACCTCACCGAGAGTGTTGTGTTCAGTTTTGGGCGCCGCAATTTAAGAAGGATCTAGACAAGCTGGAAGGTGTCCAGAGGAGGGCAACGAAGATGGGGGGGGGGGGGTCTGGAGCAGTGTTCCCTCTAAGCTGAGTTAGTGTGAGCTAGCTCACGGTTTTTTAGCCTCCGGCTCACACATTCTTGTCTTAGCTCAGGAAGGAGGGCTCCAGAGCAAACTAATTGATGCAGCAGCCAAATCGCTCGCTCACCACTTTCATGCCAGTAGCTCACAAAGTAGACTTTTTGCTCATAAGACTCGACAGCTTAGAGGGAGCAATGGTCTGGAGACCAAGTCCTGTGAGGAAAGGCTGAAGGAGCTGGGGATGTTTAGCCTGGAGAGGAGATGACCGAGAGGTGATATGAGAACCATCTTCAAGTACTTGAAGGGCTGTCCTAGAGGGGATGGGGCGGAGTTGTTTTCTATTGCCCCAGAAGGTCGGACCAGAAGCAACGGGTTGAAATTCAGTCAGAAGAGTTTTCGGCTAAACATTAGGAAGAACTTCCGGACAGTC
>NW_015174301.1:154997-162918 GCF_001447785.1 Gekko japonicus | reverse complement strand
TTTTTTGTCATCTTCTGGGCATGGAACACCAGTCACTGGGGGTGTGTGGAGGGGGGAGGTATTTGTAAATTTCCTGCCTTATGCAGGGGGTTGGACTAGATGACCCTGGAGGTCTTTTCCAACCCTTGTGATTCTAAGGGGGCTGAGACAGGACCCTGGGGATTTCCTTCTGCATGGCTGCACTGTGGAGTCCCCCCCCCCGTTCAGGTTTAGGTTGGGATGCCGGCCTCCAGGTGGGACCTGGGGATCCCCCCCCCCCGAATCACAGCTCATCTCCAGACTATAGAGATTAGTCCCCCTGGAGAAAATGGCTGCTTCGGAGGGTGGAATCTGTGGCCTTGCACCCCAATGAGGTCCCCGCCCTTCCCAGGCTCCACCCCCAAATCTCCAGGAGTTTCCCAACCCGGATCTGGCAACCCTGCCACCCCGCATCCCCTGTCGGTGGCCTGGCGGGACCTGACAACCCGTTTAGGTAGAGATGCTGATGCTGGAACTGGATGGAGCCCAGTGAGCCCCTTCCGGCAAATTCTCTTCCCCCCGTGTCGAGGGACAACTGTGGCCTTGGCCCCTCTTCCGCTTCCGCCTTGGAGCTGGCAGCACGAGGTCAGGATTGAGCCATCGACGTTTATTAAATCAAAACACTGTTTAAAATCTCTCTCTCTATAATATAATTCTGTTTTGGGCATGGACTCTCCTAAACATTCCACACGCTCCCTAATCAGTTGGCTGAATGATCTGTCACTCAGAACGTGTCCCTAGCCACTGGCTGCGTTGCCTGAGTCCCGCCCAGCCGCCACTCAAGAGTACTCGCGTGCCATTGGTCAGGTGCTGGGTTTGCTCTTCTTTCCCGTCCACTCCTTCAGCCACTGTGCCCTGTCAGAATTTCTGCCAGACGCCTTTCTCTCTTGATGAAGACGGTTGCCTCCTGTGTGGGACTAATCTGTTGGTAGTAGCTGTTGGTAGGTGTTAATGGCAGTTACCTGTGTCTGTGAGATGGCTGCCGTCTTCCCCTCAGGGCTCAACTGCATTCCCCTGCTTGCCTGCTGCTCTCCAAAACTTACCCCTCCACAGACACTGAGGCAAAAATTTACCTCAAGGATCTCCTGCTGCTGCTTGTATATATATATATATAATAAAACTGCCAGAGTGGAACTCCACTTGACGAGGAATCGCTCGGATCAGCGGCAAAATCTGCTCTGAATTTTACGTGATTGTAAAAGGACAGGAGGCTGGTTTCAGTGTGGGGTTGTCAACCCTCAGGTGGGGGCTGGAGAAACTCCAGGAATCACGCCTAATCTCCTGACAACAGAGATCAGTTCCCCTGGAGAAAACGAAGAAGAAGAAGAGAAGAGGAGATTGGATTCATACCCCGCCCTTCACTACCCAAAGGAGTCTCAGAGCGGCTTACAATCTCCTTTCCATTCCCCTCCCCACAGCAGACACCCCGTGAGGTCGGTGGGGCTGAGAGAGCTCTCCCGAGGACTGCCCTTGAGAGAACAGCTCCGAGAGAACTTGTGACTGGCCCAAGGTCACACCGGTGGCTGCATGTGCAGGAGTGGGGAATCAAACCCGGTTCTCCCAGATAAGAGTCCAATGCCCTTAACCACTGCACCACACTGGCTACTTTGGAGAGTGGACTCTAGGGCGTTTCCCTCTGCCTAAGTCCCGCCCATCCTCAAGCCCCACCCTCTCCAGGCTCCACCCCCAAATCTCCAGGTCTTTCCCGAGAAGGACCTGGCAACCCTAAATTTATGGGCGTGTCTCTGGATCTGCAGCCTGGATCAAACCGTGAAGTGGTTGTCACCCTCTCCCCAGAGAGGCAGGGTTGTTCCTTGGGCAAGGAAGTTGTTTCTTCTTATTATTCTTCTTATTCTTCTTCTTTGGTGTAGTGGGTAAGTGTGCAGACTCTAATCTGGGAGAACCGAGTTTGATTCCCCCACTCCTCCACATGCAACTGCTGGATGACCTTGTTCTGTCAGAGCTGTTCTTGAAAGAGCAGTTTCTGTCAGAGCTCTCTCAGCCCCACCGACCTCACAGGGTGTCTGTTGTGGGGAGGGGAAGGGAAAAGGAGTTTGTAAGCTGCTCTGAGACTCCGAGTGAAGGGTGGGGTATAAATCCAATCGCCTCCTCCTCCTCCTCTTCTTTCTCTTCTTCCTCCTCCTCCTCCTCCTCCTCTTTATCTTCTTCTTCCTCCTCCTCCTCTTTCTCCTCCTCCTCCTCTTCTTTCTCTTCTTCCTCCTCCTCCTCCTCCTCTTCTTCGTTATCTTCTTCTTCTTCCTCCTCCTCTTCTTCCTCTTCTTCCTCCTCCTCCTCTTCTTTCTCTTCTTCCTCCTCCTCCTTCTCCTCCTCCTCCTTCTAGCGTTCATATTTTTTACTTTCTTTCTTCACCCAAAGAGTGATTAACACTTGGAATTCACTGCCACAGGAAGTGGTGGGTGCTACAAGCATGGATGGCTTCAAAAGGGAATTAGATAAGCATATGGAGCAGAGGTCCATCAGTGGCTATTAGCCACAAGGTATAGCTAGGGGCTCTGGGGCAAGTGATGCTCTGTCTTCTTGGTGCTTGGGGGGGGGTCAACAGTGGGAGGGCTTCTAATGTCCTGGCCCCACTGCTGGACCTCCTGATGGCACTGGTATTTCTGGCCACTGTGTGACACAGAGTGTTGGACTGGATGGGCCTTTGGCCTGATCCAACATTGGCGTCTCTTATGTTCTTATGTTCTTATGTTTTTCCTCCTCCTCCACCTCCTCCTCTTCTTTCTCTTCTTCTTCTTCCTCCTTCTCCTCCTCCTCCTTCTTCTAGCGTTCATATTTTTTACTTTCACCTTGACAACAAGGCCTGAATCTGTCGTGGGAGGGGGGCCAAGGGTGGGATTTGGATCTCAGCAGAGGGGGTCCTTTTTCGGTCCAGCCAATCCGTCCCTGCCGCTTCTCCCCTGCGCAGAGCTGAACGGAGACCCTCCCTTTTTGCTTTTTCAACTTTCCATTTCCCCCGAAGCAATCAGCGCAGGATGAAGGGGCAGCGGCGAGAGGCAAGGGACACCCTCCGGAGCTGAGCTGAGCGGCGCCGCCGTTCAGGAGTTGTCAGCCGGCTGGCGCAGGGCCCAGGGATGGGGGAGGCGGGACGTGAGTGAGTGACGGTTGTCGGATGCTGTCAGCAAGCTTCCCTTTCGGATGAGTGCTGTTTGCGAAGACTGCGGCTTTCTGGCCGCGTCCCCCGGATGCTGCAGCAGAGGAAACGGAGGCAGGAGGGTGCACCGCAGTCTCCCTGTCTGAGTTCCTGGGTTTAGCGCCACTAGGTGAGAGATGGGGCGGAGGAGTCCCCGTTCCCTTCGTTGAACGCAAGCCTGCTAATCCTGGTTCAGAGGCTTCATGTTAGAACCTAGATTTCCCGGTTCCCAGAATCCCTTTGGTCTAAACCAGCTGAGTCACAAACAGTGTTCCCTCTAAGCTGAGTGAGTGTGACCTGGCTCACAGTTTTTTAGCCTCCGGCTCACACGTTTTTGCCTGAGCTCAGGAAGGAGGGCTCCGGAGCCAACTAATGTACGCAGGAGCCCAATCGCTCGCTCACAACTTTCATGCCGGTAGCTCACCAAGCAGAATTTTTGCTCACAGGACTCCACAGCTTAGAGGGAGCATTGGTCACAGGCACTTCCAAGATTTTGGAAGAGAACCCCAAGGTCCCGGCTTGTGGCCGGTTTGCGCCTATTGCTTTTGGCACCCGTTGCCTTCCCTGCAAAACTCACGGAGGAAGCGGTTGGGCCCTTTTGGGGGGGAAACAGCAAGCGAAGCAAGCGTGCCCACACCGCTCGCAAGTGACGTGTGGGGGATGCGCACCTGGTTTGTTGCTGCAGCACCCGCAATTTGTGTGCCGTTTGAGAGGTTTCGAGAAACTCGGTCTCTGCTCCGGGGAGGTAAATTTTGAGACACAAGGAAGTCAGGAAAAGGCCGAGGATTTCCCCTGGGAAGGACACCAGAAGAGCCCTGCTGGATCAGACCAATCAGACCATATAGTCCAGCATCCTGTCTCACACAGAGGCCAACCAGTTCCTCTGGAGGGCCAACAACAGGGCATGGAGGCCGAGGCCTTCCCCTCATAAGAACATCAGAAGAGCCCTGCTGGATCAGACCAGTGAGGGTCCACCTAGTCCAGCATCCCGTCTCACACAGTGGCCAACCAGTTCCTCTGGAGGGCCAACAACAGGGCAGAGAGGCCGAGGCCTTCCTCTGAGAAGAACACAAGAAGAGCCCTGCTGTATCAGACCAGTGAGGGTCCATCTAGTCCAGCATCCTGTCTCATACAATACACAACCAGTTCCTCTGGACGGCCGACAAAAGGGCGTAGAAGCCGAGGCCTTCCTAAGAACAGCCCTGCTGGATCAGACGGTTGCCAGACCCCCTAGTTTGGTGGGGGTTACCCACTTTTTTGGGGGGGGTTCTACCCCCCACCCGTCCAGCGGAAGCCCCACTCCCAAGCCCCAACATCGGCAGCTGCCCCTCTCCCATCTCTTTTGAGTGTGAGGGGAGGCTGTGGGCCCAATCTCTGAGTGGCATTGCCGCTTGGAGATTGGGTGGGCGGGGCCCTCCGGCTGTGGGCACTTAAAGGGACCCCTTTACGTGCACGCAGCTGGCGGGACCGTCCCTGCGGGGCCGGGCTTTGAGCTGGGACGTCCCCGACGTGACGTCATCACGTTGGTGACGCCCCACGCCCTCCGGGAACGCCCCCCGAAGTCTCACACAGTGACCAACCAGTTCCTCTGGAGGGCCAACCACAGGGCCAAGGCCTTCCCCGGATGTTGGCCCCTGGCTCTGAGAGGTTGACTGCGTGTGACCATGGAGGTTCCCCTTAGCCACCATGACCGGTAGCCACTGATAGACCTCTTCTCCATGGATCTATCAAACCCCGTTTATTCGTGTGGCCTTCACGACGTCCCCTGGCCGCGCAGTCCCCACTGTAACCACTCTCCGTGTCAAGTAGCATTTCCTTTTTTCCGTCCTGAACCTACTGCCCGTCCCCGCTTCATCCGGATGCCTTCGCGTTCTAGCGTCTTGCGAGAGGGAGGGAAATGTCTCTTTGTCGGCTCCTATTTATTACTTATTTTATTTTTCGTATTTATAGCCCGCCCAGCCCGCGAGCCAGCTCAGGGCGGGTAACATCACGTTAAGCAACACAATCAATAGTTTTTTTTAAAAAAATAATAAACATTACAGTTGGTGGTGACAGCTCCAAAGAAAAACCAGCTGGCCCGTTGGTAAAAGATGAATAATGGCCAGTTATCAGTGGGTGAGTGGGGGACGACGACCTCAGGGAGGCCACCCGTGGACCCCCGTTGCCTCAGCCAAACGTCTGGCGGAAGAGCTCCGTCTTGCAGGCCCTGCGGAATGGAAGAAGATCCCACAGGGCCCTGGTTCCGCTCTCTTCCAAGAACAAGAACCTAAGCGGTGTGTGTGGGGGGAATACCCCCGTGTCGGCACAGCACGGCCACCATTATGGGGAGCAGGAAAGGGTGTTGGAAAACTGCCTTGAATTATTTCCCCGCCCGTGCCTGACCCTTTTTTTTATTATTTCCCTTTGCTCGAGAGAAATAATTCAGTGCCGATTCATGATTCTGAGTCGGGTCTGTTCCCCCCCGCCGTCGCCGTTTCCCCTCGCTTGCCTTTCCACCACCACCCCCGCCTCAATCGGGCTGGGGTGTGGTGCAGGGGAGGGGACTCCTCCTCTTTTCAAGCTGGTTCCCTGCCCCCCCCCCGTCCCCCGCTTCCCCGAGGCCCCCAGTTACAAACCGGGCCCTTTCAACCTGTTCTCTGGCAAAGATTCCAGACCCGAAGCAAACTCCAGGCAAGGAGAAAAGACCCTTTGATACAGCATTAAATTGTGATGGAGAAGACCTTGCCTCGGGCTTTGGGAGGAGGGAGGGAGGGGGGAGCGCGGGTTGTGTGTCTGTGCATGTTGGGGGGGGGCAGGGAGGAAGGTGACTTTTGCATCCCACCGTTCTCCAGCGTCTTCGGGCCTGCCCGTTCTCACCCCAGCGCAAACGGAATCCCGGAGCCCGGGAGGCCTCCTGAACTTCCTTTCAGTCCGGCTCTCCTGGAACGCTCTAACCCAGGCGTCCCCAACGCGGCGCCCGTGGGCGCCATAGCACCCGCCGAGTGCTTTTGGAAAGTGGGCGGGCCCAGGTGGGGCTTTTGCCCAGCAGGGCTTCTGATTGGCCGTGCAGATTAAAAGGAACCTTGTGAAGCGGAGCGTCCGCCTGAAATGTTGTAGAGGCGCTATTTTAGAGTTCTAGATAACCTCGCTCCCCGACGTTTTGTGGGAGTCATTTTGCGATCGTGCCCACCGCCCTGTGTCATAATTCCAAAGGTGCCCGCAGGCTCAGAGAGGGACCCCTGCTCGAACTGCCGCACTAGCTTTTAGGACGGACACCTCTGTCTCCCCTAATTTAGTTATTTATTTAGTTCCTAATTTAGTTATTTTGGGCTGCGGTGGCTCAAGTGGTTAAGACGCTGAACTGCTGACCAGAAGGTCGGTAGTTCAGCAGTTGGAGACCTGAGTGCCGCATGACGGAGTGAGCTCCCGTCTCTGGCCCCAGCTCCTGCCAACCTAGCAGTTCGAAAGCAAGAAATTGCAAGTAGATAAATAGGTACCGCTTCAGTGGGAAGGTAACAGCGTTCCGTGCGCCTTGGCGTCTAGCCGTGCCGGCCACGTGACCACAGAAACATCTTCTTCGGACAGCGCTGGCTCTTCGGCTTAGAAGCGAAGATGAGCACCGCATCCCTAGAGTCGGATTCGACTGGCTTTCGAGCAAGGGAAACATTTACCCTTTACCTAATTTAGTTCTTTATTTGTAGCTTGCCTTTTCCGCAGAAACTCAGTAAGCCACATCGTTAAAAAGCCACGTCACACACACAACCGGTCATTCGAACCAGATCGCGAGGACGGAGGTAATGCCGAAACGGCCACACGAGACAACAAACGGTACAACGGAACAGGATCCCCAAATGGGAGAAGTGTGCAGTAGAAGCGGTAGAATGGTTTAGAAGGAGCAGTGCCGTGAAGCTGGATGTACTTTGTAGGAAAGAAGGAATAAATGCTGCAATGGGCATTGTCTAGACATTTTTCACAGATGCTAAAAGAGGAGCCTTACAGTAAAAACACTGCCACGCCAGACTGGACCAAAATGTTCTGTCGTCTCCAGTTGCCCCCGATCACTTCAGGCCGGGAAGGCGGGAGGTGGAGCCCGTGCCCCCCACGGTGTCCAGCAATCAGTACCGGTCCTTTAGAGTTGCCAGCTCAGGGTTGCAGAATTCCTGGAGATTTGGAGGTAGGGTTGCCAAACTCCAGGTGGCAACTGAAGACCTTCCACTATTACAACGGATCTCCAGGCAACAGAAATCAGAGCCAGTGTGGTGTGGTGGTCAGGAGCGCCGACTCCAATCTGGGAGACGCGGGTTTGAGTCCCCACTCGTCCTCCGCATGCAGCTGCTGGCGTGACGTTGGGTCAGTCACAGGTTCTCTCAAAGCTGTTCTCTCTGGAGCAGTCCTTGAAAGAGCTCTCTCAGCCCCACCTACCTCACAGGGTGTCTGCTGTGGGGAGGGGAAGGGAAAGGGATTGTAAGCCGCTCTGAGACTCCTTTGGGTAGTGAGGGGTAGGGTATAAATCCATCTCCTCCTCCTCTTCTTCTTCTCCTCCTCTTCTCCTCCTCTTCTCCTCCTCCTCCTTCTTCTTCTCCCCCTCCTCCTCTCCTCCTCCTCCTCTTCTCCTTCTCTTCTCGTCCTCTTCTCCTCCTCCTCCTCTTCTCCTTCGCCACCTCCTCTACTTCTCCTCATCTTCTTCTCCTCCTCTTCTCCTTCACCTCCTCCTCTACTTCTCCTCATCTTCTCCTCCTCCTCCTCTTCTCCTTCTCCTTTCGTCCCCTTCTC
>NW_015174301.1:153163-154502 GCF_001447785.1 Gekko japonicus | reverse complement strand
TTCTCCAGGGGGAAAGTGATTCCGTTGGCCGGAGACCAGTCGTGACTCCGGGAAACCGTCGGCCCCCACCTGGAGGTTGGCAACCCAGTTTAGAGGCGCTTGGACCGTATCGGCAGTGCCCCCAAACAGCTGCCCGTCCTGGAATCCCCCCCTATCCTTTAAATTATTATTTTTTGTTCCTGTCTGCGCTGTTTCAAATTAAGAGGCGGCTGGCGCATCTGTAATGAGAACCGGCCCCTTTAAATCCACCTGACCCCTCGCGCTCGGGAGGGGAGGACGATACCTCTGCATTATTATTTATTGATCTCCCCCCCCCCTTCATTACGATGTGGGAAATGTTAACCTGAAGCTTTGACCTTTCGTATTCAAATCGGGCCATGTGGCGGCGCCCCCCCCCCCCCACCGTCTGCTAGTAATCCGGGGCGGGGGCCCCCCCCCACACCGTCTGCATAGTAATCGGGTGCCGGCAGGGTCGGGTGGCGGGGTGGTGCGGAGGTCACGGCAGTGTGGGAGGGGGGCTTTCCTTTGCAGGGAGAGGGTGGGCACGGCGGGGGGGGTCTTTTAGAACAGTGCCAGAGAGCAGAGAGCGCACTGTGCATATCACATCTGCACAGACGACGGCCACAGACACTGGAACATAGGCAAGGAACACAAAACACAGTCCAAATTGGTGCCCATTTGCACCGGGCGCGAGACAACCGGGCTTCGGCCGCTTGAGTATCGGATAGGTCGGAACTAACACGGAACCGTTGTTTCGGCACAGATGAATCCAGGTCCTGAAAAGAAAAGGGAAAAAACCCGCCCTGGATTCTAGATGTAGAGCAATCATGACTGTATTGATCCCGCCTTGGCGTTTCTTGCCCACCTCCCCGTTGCTAGGACACTCGAGGAGGGCAATATTTAAGACCGGTTCTCTTTTAACCGTGTTGATAATGCGCACGTGTGTTTTCAGCGGGGTGGTTTTAATCGCCGCCACTCACCTTCCGGACTGTTTGTGAAGGAGAACGGCGGCGTGGAAACACCGCAGAGAGACCCACTCTCTCTCTAAAAAAAACCCCAAAGAGATCCAGTCTCTTTTAAAAAAAAATGGTGTGAAAAATTAAAACACAACCCCCCCCTCCCACAGCAACAACAGCGGGAGGAAGGTTGCGAAGCGCGAGTGAGGAGTGTCCTGGAGTCTAATTTCCCGACTTCTTCACCCAAAGAGTGATTAACACTTGGAATTCACCGCCACAGGAGGTGGTGGCGGCTACAAGCATGGACGGCTTCAAAAGGGAATTAAGATAGGCATATGGAGCAGAGGTCCATCAGTGGCTATTAGCCACAAGGTATAGCTAGG
>NW_015174301.1:151634-151750 GCF_001447785.1 Gekko japonicus | reverse complement strand
TTATTTATTTATTTATTTATTTTGTACCCCGCCCTCCCCACAAGCAGGCTCAGGGCGGCTTACATTGGTTGGTACATAAATAACCATTAAAATCCACATGAGAAACATTTAAACAA
>NW_015174301.1:148244-151414 GCF_001447785.1 Gekko japonicus | reverse complement strand
GAAGCAGGTATGGCTACTTGGGAACTGTTGTGGGCCCAGAGCAAGAACGTCAGAAGAGCCCTGCTGGATCAGACCAGTGAGGGTCCATCCAGTCCAGCATCCCGTCTCACAGAGTGGCCAGCCAGTTCCTCTGCAGGTCCCACAACAGGGCAGAGAGGCCGAGGCCTTCCCCAGATAAGAACATCAGAAGAGCCCTGCTGGATCAGACCCGGGAGGGTACATCTAGTCCCGCATCCTATCTCACACAGTGGCCAGCCAGTTCCTCTGCAGGTCCCACAACAGGGCACAGAGGCCAAGGCCTTCCCCTGATAAGAACATAAGAGGAGCCCTGCTGGATCAGATCAATAGTCCATCTAGTCCCGCATCCTATCTCACACAGTGGCCAGCCAGTTCCTCTGCAGGTCCCACAACAGGGCAGAGAGGCCGAGGCCTTCCCCTGATAAGAACATCAGAAGAGCCCTGCTGGATCTAGGAGCCGTCGCTTGTGGCCAGCCACTGCTCGTTGTTGTTTCATCCGGTTGCCAGCTCTGGGTTGGGGAATCCCTGGAGATTTTGGGGTGGAGCTTCAGGAGGAATGGGGATGGGGAGGGACCTCAGCAGGATACAATGCCACGGAGACCGCCCTCCAAAGCAGCCATTTCCTCCAGGGGAACGGGACTCTTGTCGTCTGGAAAGCAGATGTAATTCTGGGAGATCTCCAGGCCCCACCTGGAGGTTGAAAGGAAGCAAACAACCGTGATGTATAGTGCCCCCAAAAGGGTTCTTCACCAACCTGTAGATTCTTTTCTCGGTATTCGGTTTACTGGAAGCAATTCAAACGCCGCCAACCCCGATGAACCGTGCATATGACATCTCGTTCCGTGTATACCTTTATCAAAGTGGGCGGCATTGAAATCTCTCCTTATATATAATTCTGTTTTGGTCATGGACTCCCCTGAACATTCCGACACACTCCAAAATCCGTTGGCTGAATGATCTGTCATTCAGAGGGTCTCCCTATCCACTGGCTGCGTTGCCTGAGTCCCGCCCCCAACATTCTAAACAGTTTGCTGTTCCTCCCCCCCCCCCATGGCCAGTCAGAACACAGAGGTCATTTGCATATGTGGCCTGATTGGTCTTTGCCTCTAACATTCTAAACAGTCTGCTGTTGCTGTTGGGAGTCCTGAGGTAAAATACATATCCCGGTCTCCCTGTGGGGCCTGGAGATCTCCCAGAAACCACCGTGTTCCCCAGCCACAGCACATCATTTCCCCTACAGAACGTTTCCCAGCAATTACAACTGATGTCCAGATGACCAAGATCAGTTCTCCTGGAGACAATGGCTGCTTTGGCCAGTGGACTTTGGCATTATACCCTGCTGAGGTCCTTCCCCACCCCAAACCCTGCCCTCCCCAGGCTCTACCCCTCAAATCTACAGGTATATCCCAATCCAGAGTTGGCAACCGTGTAATTGGCTACGGAACCACTTTCCAGATCCTTGGAACCCAGAAGACATGGCATAGGAGGAAGAGGTTTTCTACCTTAACAGCAACTGCATAGATCCAACTTAACATAAGTCGGGGTGGAGGGAACCATACCTGTTACCATGAGGCTGTCCTACCGTACTACCCACTTGGGGCAGCAAAATGACTGGAGACAGCCCTGCTTATAGCTAAGCAGAAGGAAATAAGCATAGCTCGCCTCCCTCTATTTTCCCCTTCCCTCTGCCACCCCACCAGCCACAGCCGGGACACTCACCCGGAGCTTCCTTCTAGAGTTCGTTGTATTTCTTCCCTCAACGGGCCTTACTCCTAGTACCTATATAACGTTAACCCATTTGGCAAACACTCCAGTCATATCTCATAGTCGCACACCCATCCGTGTGATCTAAATTCCACTCTTCCTACTGACTTTCACATTGCTAAACATCATATAGGTATTTGATGGCGTTTGAATTGCTCCCAGTAAGCCGAATACCGAAAAAGGAATTTACGAGTTGCCGAAGAACCCTTTTTCTTCGGCACTATACGCCGCCGTGGTCTGCATCCTTTCGACTTCCATCCCGTGATCTTTGGTTTGCACCCAGCTGGAGGTTGGCAAGCCGAGTTTGCCCGGGGCCGTTTTCATTGGAACGGACTCTTAAGGAGGAGCGTCCCTACCAATGTTCCCTCTAAGCTATGGAGTCTTGTGAGCAAAAGTTCTACTTTGTGAGCTACTGGCATGAAAGTCGTGAGCGAGCGATTTGGCTGCTGCATAATTGAGTTTGCTCGGGAGCCCTCCTTCCTGAGCGGAGACGAAAATCTGTGAGTTGGAGGCTTAAAAACTGTGAGCTAGCTCACACTAACTCAGCTTAGAGGAAACACTGGTCCCTACCTGTATGTAGTTCAGCTTTGGACAATGCGGGGGGGGGGGAGATGGACACTAACACAGAGGAAGGAGGGAAGGCCGTGAGCGCAAGAAGAATATCCGAGCCAACGGGGGCCTCTCAGCAAAGGCCTCGATCCTCTGTGCGCTTCCTTGGACGAAGGACGCACCGCAGATTTCCAAGCGATGGCGGAGGACTGGGCCGCAAGATTCAGTTCTCCCCTCCATCGGACACACACACACCCCCACCGTTGGCTGTCCAGCTGTTCCCCCCGCCCCAGCCTGCGAGACCAAAGGGCACGGAGGCGAGAGGAATGAAACGGAATTGTGAGTCGCCCGCCCGCCCGCTTGATATCCGCCCGCTCGGCTTTTATCTGGGGAAGCTAGTGAAAGATTTATACCGAGCCGGAGAGTAAAAGAGAATAGCAGATCAGCCCTGCGCCCGCAGCGTTTTCTCCAAAGAGCTGGAGCGTCTGGATCAGACCGAGGGGTCTTCCTTCCCATCCAGGACACTTCCAAGAAGCCTCCGAGCAAAGTGCCGGTGGAGGCAGCCCATGCCGGCTCCTGTTCTTGGTCCCCCAGCGAGGTACATTGCCTCCAAACACGGAGGTTCCGTTTGCTGTCACGGCTAGGGGGCCGTTGATGGCGCTCTTCTCCAGGAGAGAGACGACACCTTTTAAAGGAAAAGTCGGGGTTCCGGTTTGGTGCAGTGGTTAGGAGCGCAGACGCTCACCTGGGAGAATCGGGTCTGGTTCCCCACTCCTCCGTGTGCAGCCGCTGGTGTGACCTTGGGTCCGTCACAAGTTCTCTCAGAGCTGTTCTCCCAA
>NW_015174301.1:145376-145497 GCF_001447785.1 Gekko japonicus | reverse complement strand
CCTGAGGGAGCTCTGCAATTTACCTGACTGTTTCTTGCTCTGACTGAGGGCTGCTGAGAGCAGGGGGTGGGGCTTGTTGCATGTGCCCACCCCCTGGACTCTTTACTGCCGGAGACACCAA
>NW_015174301.1:124983-144930 GCF_001447785.1 Gekko japonicus | reverse complement strand
TTCACGGACGTGGGTCAGCATCCTGGGGTACGTGGTGGCCAGTTTGGTGTCGTGGTTCAGTGCGCGGACTCTAATCTGGGAGAACCGGGTTTGATTCCCCACTCCTCCACTTGCACCTGGATGGATGACCTTGGGCGAGCTGTAGTTCTGATAAGAGCTGTTCTTGAAAAAAAGAGCTGTTTCTGTCAGAGCTCTCTCAGCCTCACCGACCTCACAGGGTGTCTGTTGTGGGGAGGGGAAGGGAAAAGAGTTTGTCAGTCGCTCTGAGACACCTTTGGGTAGTGAAGGAAGGGGTATAAATCCAATCTCTTCTCTTCTTCTTCTCTCGGGGAGGGGTCTTGGGATCTCGGATCTCCTGCTGCCTCCATCAGCAGCCTTCCAGTCTGGTGTCGTGGTTAAGTGCGCGGACTCTAACCTGGGAGGACCGGGTTTGATTCCCCACTCTTCCACTTGCACCTGGCTGGATGACCTTGGGCAAGTCGTAGTTCTGTCAGAGCTTTTCTTGAAAGAGCAGTTTCTGTCAGAGTTCTCTCAGCCCCACCGACCTCACAGGGTGTCTGTTGTGGGGAGGGGAAGGGAAAGGAGTTTGTAGGCTGCTCTGAGACGCCGAGTGAAGGGCGGGGTATAAATTCAATCTCCTCCTCTTCTTCTCCTCCGCCTCTTCTTCTCCTCTCCTCTTCTTCTTTTCCTTCTCCTCCTCCTCTTCTCCTTCTCCTCCTGTTCTTCGTCTTCTTCGTGGCCATCCTTCCCCCAGGATCAGTGACTACATGGACCTGTGCCCCTCGGAGCTGGTCGGGAAAAGCTGCTACCGGTTCATCCATGGCGAGGACGTGGAGGGGATCCGGCAAAGCCACTTGGACCGTAGGTCACCCTCGGCGGTGGGAGGGCATCACTAATTAATTAATTACTTATCGTACGGCATTGTCTGTGGTACAGCCAGGAGATCCTAAGGTCATTTGGCAACCTGATGCTCTAGCTCTTTTAGCGTTAGGCACCACTAGGTGGCAAGCTAGAGTAATAACAACGCAGCCCTCGGCGTTCGGGAGTGCTTTTGAGTGTCCGCCGCCAGTGTGATGGAGTGGGTGCAGGGGACCCGAGGCGACCCGGGTTTGACTCCCCACTTCTTACTATAGAAACTTGCTGGGTAGCCTGGGGCCTGTCACTAGCCTGGGGCCTACCTCGCAGGGTGGTTGTTGTTAGGGGGAAATGGAGGAGGGGATGTTCTAAGCCGCTTTGAGTCCCGACGGTGGGGAGGAAAACAGGATGTAAACAAAAGCAAACGGACGCTACAGGGTCACCTCTGCTTCTGTCTTTGTATGTGAATAACTTTTTTTTAAGGGAGGGAGAGAATGTGCAGCCCCGCCCCCCCGCCAAAAAAAGCTTCTTAGCCTTTTTTTTAGCAGACAGTGGGTGCACGCCTTAAGCCATCGGGGCAGAGCAGGGTCCCCCAACCTTGTTGAGTCCATGGACACAGCATGGGGGACGTGGCCGCAAAAATGGCTGCTGCTTGCAGGAGGCAGAGCCAGCCGCAAAATGCCCACCCCAACTCACCTTCAGTCACGCAGTAAAGCTCCTTGCGCTGCGGAGGAGCTGACGGCAAAGCGCGGTTTGTAGAAATTCCGCACAATCAATCCAATCTCCGGTGGCCAATCGGAAGCCTCGATGGGCAGAAGCCCCGCCCAGCCCTGCCCAGTCTCTACAAACACTTGGCCGGCACCAGAAAAGGGTTGGGGACCCCGAGTAGATATTTTGGATCGTGACGGGCAGTTCCAGTGATTCCCGCTGTCTCTTCTCCCTGCTCCGTACTCCAGTGTTAAACAAGGGCCAGGTGGTCACCCGCTATTACCGCTGGCTGCAGAAGAACGGGGGCTTTGTGTGGATCCAGTCCTGCGCCACCATCTCGGTCAACGTCAAGAACCCCAGCGAGAAGAACATGGTCTGGGTGAACTACATCCTCAGGTAAGCCTTCTGCGTGCAGGTCACGGGCGGGCGTTCTGCCGCCCCAAGCGGTGGCGCCCATGCCCTGCCAACCCAAGAGTGGGTGCCGGCAGGGGTCATTTTGTAGAAAAAGAGGTGCGGGAGCTCATTAGCACAACTTATCTGCATAGGCCACACCCCCTGACCTCACCGGAAGTGTGTCGGAAGGCAACACCCACCGCTCAGGCTCCACTGGACTGTTTTGGATTGCTAGCTATGGGGGGGGAACATGCAGATCTGTCCTCACAGAGGAGGGAGAGCTTGTGCCTGAATAAAACTTGGTCTTATAGGTGCCACTGGACTGTTTTGGATTGCTAGCTCACAGAGGAGGGAGAGCTTGTACCTGAAGGCTTTTTTTGGGGGGGCTGTGCAACTTACCTGGTTGCTTCTTGCTCTGACTGAGGGCTGCTGGGAGCAGGGGGCGGGGCTTGTTGCATGTGCCCGCCCCCTGGGCTCCTTACTGCCGGAGCTCCGTTCCTGTGCGCTCCTGCAGGAAATGACCCCTGGGTGCCGGTAATGCCCCCTCTTGTGCCTGGGGGGGGGGCCTGCAGCACTGTGCCACCCCACCCCCCAACACTCACATCGGTGGCTTAGCCAGAGAAGCAGAAGAAGAGAGATGGCTGTAGTTAACATACGTCGTATGATTTGCACCGTTAAATTTATTAAAAACACAAAAGGAAATTATGAAAACACAAAAGGAATTTGTGAGGCTTGACGGTTAGCCAGTTTTGTTCCGGGTTATCCTCACTCGTTATATAAGCTCCAAGTGGCACCTGGAGATCGACCACTGTTCCGACTGATCCCCAGACCACAGAGATCAATTCCCCTGGAGAAGACGCTGCTTTGGAGGGCGGCCTCTGTGGCATTGCACCCCACTGAAGTGCCTCCCTGTCCACCCCCAAGATCTCCAGGAATCTACCAACCCAGAGCTGGCAACCTTAGTTCTGTTGCGCACTTGCATGGCTACCCCTTGAAAAAAAGAAGAAGAGGAGATTGGATTCATACCCCGCCCTTCACTACCCAAAGGTGTCTCAGAGCGGCTTACAAACTCCTTTCCCTTCCCCTCCCCACAACAGACACCCTGGGAGGTGGGTGGGGCTGAGAGAGCTCTCGCGGGAACTTCCTTTGAGACAACACCCCCGAGAGAACTTGTGACTGACCCAAAGTCACACCAGCAGCTGCGAGTGGAGGAGTGGGGGAATCAAACCCGGTTCTCCCAGATTAGAGTCTGCGCTCCTAAGCACTACGCCAAACTGGCTCTGCTACACCAAACTGGCTCTCTGAGTTAAGACTCTCAGCTTTCAGGGTGTGTGTATTTTTTTTAAAACCATGTTTCTAGTCCATATGGCTGCCGAGAGATGCTTGAGAAATGTGCAGGAATGTCCTGCCGTCTTTCAGAAACCGGCCGTGTTGCTGAAAGAGATTCCCCCCCCCCAAACACGGAGATTGGGGGGGGGCAGTCCGTCCCTCCATCCACACTGGCAGAGCTGCGTGGCTCTTCCCAACAATTAACAAGAGCAGAATAAATTAGGTGAAGTAGAAAGAGCCGGGGTGTGTGTGTGTGCTGCGTGAGGGAATTCTGCATTTAATGGATTTGAAGCACGCATGACCTTCTGGGATACTGGAGGTGGAGCCTCAGTTTGGTTTTTGCATTTTCGTCTTTTGTTTGCTGACATACAAAGGGTTCCTGGCTGCTAAAAAGGAGAAATCTGGGGATTATTAGGAAGGGTATTGAAAACAGATCAGCCAATATCATAATGCCCCTATATAAATCAATGGTGCGACCTCATTTGGAATACTGTGTGCAGTTCTGGTCACCACACCTTAAAAAGGATATTATAGCTTTGGAAAAAGTGCAGAAAAGGGCAACTCGAATGATAAAAGGGTTGGAACACTTTCCCTATGAGGAAAGGTTAAGGCACTTAGGGACTGAGGGCTGCTGGGAGCAGGAGGCAGGGCTTGTTGCATGTGCCCGCCCCCTGGGCTCTTTACTGCCGGAGCTCCGCTCCTGTGCGCTCCTGCAGGGAATGACCCCTGGTTGCACTGAACAGAGGCCTGAGGATCCATGCAGCATATGCATGTATCCCAAATATAAAAACAACTGGCTTTGTTTTGGGGTAGGGATTCCAGCCTGCATGTTGGCATCGGGAGATCCCCCCAGAATTACCGCTTTCCTCCAGACTACAGAGCTCAGTTCCCCTGGAGAAAACGGCAGATCTGTCCTCGCAGAGGAGGGAGAGCCAGTTTGGTGCCGTGGTTCAGTGCGCGGACTCTAATCTGGGAGAACCGGGTCTGATTCCCCACTCCTCAACTTGCACCTGGCTGGATGACCTTGGGCAAGCCGTAGTTCTGTCAGAGCTGTCCTTGAAAAAAGAGCCGTTTCTGTGGGGAGGGGAAGGGATAGGAGATTGTAAACTGCTCTGAGACTCCTTTGGGTAGTGAAGGGCGGGGTATAAATCCAATCTCCTCCTCCTCCTCTTCTTCTTATAATTCTTCTTATTCTTATTCCTGGATAAAACTTGGTCTTAAAGGTGCCACTGGACTGTTTTGGACCGGGGGGCTCTGCAGCTTACCTGGCTGCTTCTTGCTCTGACTGAGGGCTGCTGGGAGCAGGGGGAGGGGCTTGTTGCATGTGCCCGCCCCCTGGGCTCTTTACTGGCGGAGCTCCGCTCCTGCAGGAAAGGGCCCCTGAATGCGGCATACTGTCCATAGCTCCGGTGATGCTTCTTACTACCATGTGGGCGCCGCTGAGGAATTTAACGTGGATTCCTTTGGATCTGAGTGCTCCCTGCGTGTCAGGGAGAGAGAGCGTCCTAAGCCAGGCTTTGGTTGGTGGTAGAGATGCGTCTTTTACGCAGAAGGTCCCAGGTTAAGTCTCCAGGGAAAGGAATTTGGGTGGCAGGCAACGCTCCCTCTAAGCTGTGGAGTTTTGTGAGCAAAAATTCTACTTTGTGAGCTCCTGGCATTAAAGTTGTGAGCGGGCGATTTGGCTGCTGCATCAATGAGTTTGCTCTGGAGCCCTCCTTCCTGAGCTGAGACAAAAATGTGTGAGCTGGAGGCTAAAAAGCTGTGAGCTGGCTCACACTAACTCAGCTTAGAGGGAGCACTGGTGGCAAACAGGAAATTTAATTTACTTCACTGATACCCTGCTTTTCTCTCCAGCGGGGACCCAAAACAGCTTAACGGCATTCTCCTCTCCTCTGTTTTATCCTCACAACCACCTTGTGAGGTGGGCTAGGCCAAATGTGACTGGCTCAAGGTCACCCATTAGGCTTCCATGGCCGAGAGGGAATTCGAAACCAGGTCTCCCAGATCCTAGTCCGGAGCTCTAACCCTTTTTTGAGCCTGTGGGCACCTTTGGGATTCTGACATGGCATGGTGGGCGCAACTACAAGATGGCCACTGCGGGAGGTGTGGCCAGCCACACACGCACATGGAGGAAGGCCAAGTGCCCAAGGCAAGAGGACTAATTTTGAGAAACACACTGGGGGGGGCGGGAAGAGAGAGAATAAAACCAACACTGTGGTTATTTCGATCTGTACGGCCAACTGTTATCTCCAGTGGTCGACCGGGCAGGAGCTTCATTTGGCCCTGCCCATTCCTAAAAAGACTTGGTGGGCGCCACGTTGGGGAACCCTGCTGTCACCGCCACACCGCTCTAGCACTCTGTCTGGGGCCCTGGAGGGCCTCTTCCAGTCCGAAGAGACAGTTCTGGACTCTCTTGTACGATTCGAAGAGGACGCTTTGTGTGTGTTCACAGGGCCTTTCTAATGTAAGGAGACCCTCCGGCGTTGCGCTTTCCTTCCCCTCAGTTCCAAGCGGTAGAATCCGGCAGGGCTCTTTCTGTAGCAGGTACTCATTTGCATATTAAGTGACACACCCCTAATGTAGCCAATCCTCCAAGAGCTTACAGTAGCTCCTGTAAGAAGAGCTCTGTAAGCTCTTGGAAGATTGGCTACATTAGGGGTGTGTAACGATTCCTTGTTTTATTTGTGTGTGTGTGTGTCTTTAAAAGTTTGGTTGCCTGGCGGTGAGAGATAGTCTAGAGTGGTTGAAACAGGCAAGTGGTGTGATTGGCAGAAAGGGGGAGGGGTTTTGGAAGTAAAAATTAGTGGATGAACGGGTGTGTCAGTCAAGAGTGACAGTTGAAAAAGACAGTTGTTAAGTTAAAGAGTTAAGGAGTTAGTTCTGAAGTTGGACGATTCGAAGAGGACGCTTAGTGTGTGCTCACAGGGCCTTTCTAATGTAGGGAGACCCTCCGGCATTGCGCTTTCCTTCCCCTGAGTTCCAAGCGGTAGAATCCGGCAGGGCTCTTTCTGTAGCAGGTACTCATTTGCATATTAAGTGACACACCCCTAATGTAGCCAATCCTCCAAGAGCTTACAGTAGCTCCTGTAAGAAGCGCTCTGTAAGCTCTTGGAGGATTGACTACATTAGGGGTGTGTGGCCTAATAAGCAAAGGAGTTCCTGCTACAAAAAGAGCCCGAATCCGGCAAGAAGACCTGACTCCTCTCCCCCCCCCCCCCCACCACCCGACGATAGCTTCGCAACTGCAAATTCTTCTCGGCTAAAGAGAGCCAGGGGTTCCCCCCCCCCTCCACACCCTACCAAAACAGATAAAAGAAATCTGTGAACTGGGCTACTGCAGATGGTCATTAACGATATTCTCCCCCCCCCCCTTTCTCCCAGATAAAGCAAAGAGAAAGCATTCTGATGCTAATCCTGTAAAGCAATTGTCGATACTAATGTATGATTTGTCAGGGTGATTAGTACTTTAGTTAATTAGTGCTGTAATTAGAAGCTAATTAACTTTCTTGCAGCCTTCCTGCAATGGAAACTTGCTTGCGTTTCCACACACACCCCGCCCACCTCCCCAATTCCCCACTCTGCAAAATGGGACAGGATGAATACGTTTCGTGGCCTGGTGAGGTGGGGGCGCGTACGGGGGAGGGATAGAAAATAGAAACGTCTACTAAAGTGGTTGATGGTAACAGTACGGCAATTACTAGATCGGGCTGAGAGCCATCAAAAACGTTTTACCTTTTCAGGTGAATCCGTACGCTGGCCCTGTAAGGTAGGCCACCGTTGTTGTGATGCTAGTGCAGATGGGTGGGTGAAGGATAATTGCCTGCCTTAAGGCCACCTAGTACATCCAGACCTCACGCAAGACGGGAACCCGTGTTCCCTCTAAGCTGAGTTAGTGTGAGCCAGCTCATAGGTTTTTTTAGCCTCCAGCTCACAGATTCGTCTTAGCTCCAGCCCTTAGAGAGGAGTTCCCCTGGAGTCTGACTTGCGTTGCAGGGCAGTCGTAGTGATAACAAGGTGTGGAAGGTAACTCAGCAGTTCTTCACGAAGGCCAGTGTTCTCTCTAAGCTGAGTTAGTGTGAGCCAGCTCATAGGTTTTTTTAGCCTCCAGCTCACACATTTTTGTCTCAGCTCAGGAAGCACAGCTCCAGAGCAAACTGATTTTATGCAGGAGCCAAATGGCTCGCTCACAACTATAATGCCAGTAGCTCACAAAGTAGGATTTTTGCTCACAAGACTCCACAGCTTAGAGGGAGCATTGACGAAGGCTGTACGACTCTCCAGGGGGCAATCTATAAGCCTTGAGGGACAATCTGAACTGTGGTAGGGGTGTATTTATACCCCGCCTTCTTCCCCATTGGGGAGGCCAAAGTGACTTACATGGTCTTCCTCTATTTCATCCCCAGCTACAACCTTATCTTTTATCCTCACAACAGCCCTGTGGGGTAGGCTAGGCTAGGCTGGGCGTATGTGACTGGCCCAGGGTCACCCAGGAAGCAGTGTGGGAGGGGCCATGGCTCTCTGCTTGGCATGCAGAAGGTCCCGGGTTCGATCCCCGGCATCCCCAGTTAGTTAAAAAGGACCAGGCAGTAGGTGATGGGAAAGACTTCTGCCTGAGACCCTGGAGAACTGTAAAAAGGGGTTGATTCGGTATAAGAGGAGGAGGAGGAGATTGGATTTATACCCCGCCCTTCACTCGGAGTCTAAGAGTGGCTTACAAACTCCTTTCCCTTCCCCACTCCACGACAGACACCCTGTGAGCAGTGTTCCCTCTAAGCTGAGCGAGTGCGAGCCAGCTCACAGTTTTTTAGCCTCTGGCTCACACATTTTTGTCTCAGCTCAGGAAGGAGGGCTCCAGAGCAAACTAGTTTTACACAGTAGCCAAATTGCTCACTCACAACTTTAGTGCCAGTAGCTCACAATTTAGAATTTTTGCTCACAGAACTCCACAGCTTAGTGGGAGCATTGCCTGTTAGGTAGACAGGGCTGAGAGCGCTCTCTCGAGGAGGACTGTCCTTGAGAGAACCACTGGGGAAGAATTTACGACTGACCCGAGGTCACACCAGCAGCTGCAAGTGGAGGAGTGGGGAATCAAACCCGGTTCTCTCAGATAAGAGTCCTTGCACTTAAGCACTATGCCCAACTGGCTCTCAAGGCAGCTTCTTATGTTTTTGTGTGTGTGAACCTGGGTCTGTGACACTCTAGTAGCCGCTACACCGCCCCGTGAGGAAGCATTTAGGATTTCGGTGCCCCCTTCTCCCTACTTGCAGTGGCTTTAGACAGACAGCAGGAGAGAGCCGTTGTATACCGGTCACCACCAACGCTCCTTCTAAGCTGTGGAGCAAAAATTCTCCTTTGTGAGGTACTGGCCTGAAAGCTGTGAGCGAGACATTTGGCTCCTGCATACATCAGTTTGCTCTGGAACCCTCCTTCCTGAGCTGAGACAAAAACGGGTGAGCCGGAGGCTAAAAAGCTGGGTGTTAGTTCACCCTAACGCAGCTTAGAGGGAACACTGGTCACCGCCACCTTGAGGCTAAAATCTCCCCCAGGCACTTAAAAATGGCACACAGCAAGCAGGAGACTCAAGGGTTGCACCCAGGGGTCATTTCGTAGAAAAAGAGGTGCAGGAGCTCATTAGCATAACTCATTAGCATGACTTGTTTGCATATGCCACACCCCCTGACATCACCGGAAGTGTGTCAGAAGGCGACACCCACCGCTCAGGCTCCACTGGACTGTTTTGGATTGCTAGCTATTGGGGGGGGGGAACGTGCAGATCTGCCCTCGCAGAGGAGGGAGAGCTTGTGCCTGAATAAAACTTGGTCTTAAAGGTGCCACTGGATTATCTTGGAGGGGGGGGGCTCTGCAGCTTACCTGGCTGCTTCTTGCTCTGACTGAGGGCTGCTGGGAGCAGGGGGCGGGGCTTGTTGCATGTGCCCGCCCCCTGGGCTCTTTACTGCCGGAGCTCCGCTCCTGTGCGCTCCTGCAGGGAATGACCCCTGGTTGCACTGAACAGAGGCCTGAGGATCCATGCAGCATATGCATGTATCCCGAATATAAAAAACTGGCTTTGTTTTGGGGTAGGGATTCCAGCCTGCATGTTGCCATCGGGAGATCCCCCCAGACTACAGAGCTCAGTTCCCCTGGAGAAAACTGCTGCTTTGGAGGGTGGAAAATATGGCATAGTACCCCACTGAGGTCCCTGTCAGTCCCGGGCTCCACCCCCAAAATCTCCAGGAATTTCCCATCCTAGAGCTGGCAACCCTGCCCCCCTCCCATCCATGGCTGGTGGCCAGGGCAAACCCAGCAACCCTATTTCGGAGGGCTGTCTTTACATCGAGAGCCAGTTTGGTGTAGTGGTTAAGTGCGGGGACTCTAATCTGGGAGGACCGGGTTTGATTCCCCGCTCCTCCACTTGCACCTGGCTGGATGGCCTTGGGCAAGCCATAGTTCTGACAAGAGCTGTCCTTGAAAAAAAGCCCTTTCTGTCAAGAGCTCTCTCAGCTCCGCCTCCCTCACAGGGTGTCTGTTGTAGGGAGGGGAAGGGAAAGGAGTTTGTCAGCCGCTCTGAGACTCCTTTGGGTAGTGAAGGGCGGGGTATAAATCCAATCTCTTCTTCTTCTTCTCTAATCTGGGAGAACCGGGTTTGATTCCCCACTCCTTCACTTGCACCTGGCTGGATGACCTTGGGCAAGCCACAAGCTCTGACAAGAGCTGTCCTTGAAAAAGAGCTGTTTCTGTCAAGAGCTCTCAGCCCCGCCTCCCTCACAGGGCGTCTGTTGTGGGGCGGGGAAGGGAAAGGAGTTTGTAAGCCGCTCTGAGACTACTTTGGGTAGTGAAGGGCGGGGTATAAATCCAATCTCTGCTTCTTCATCATCCTAACTCTTTTATCGTGGCTTCAAAGACAGCCAATGGCATCTGAAGAAGCAAGCGGTGACTCCCGAAAGCTCCGACCCTGCCACGTATTGGTGCCCCTAGACGCCTACTCTTTTCTACAGCTGACGAGAACGACCTCTGTTTAGCTGTGGATTCGAGAAGTCGAGAGCCACCGGGGGGCGGGTCCCATTGCCCCCTTTGCCACCCTCTTTGCAAGAAGGGTAGGAGGTGTACCCATGCACGGGTGAGTGTGAAGGGATACGTGTCCAAATTGCCATTGTGTGCAACCGCACCTCTCTTGTGCAACCGCATCTCTCTTGAGAGCCAGTTTGGTGTAGTGGTTAAGTGCGCGGACTCTAATCCGGGAGAACCGGGTTTGATTCCCCACTCCTCCACTTGCACCTGACTGGATGACCTTGGGCGAGCCGTAGTGCTGTCAGAGCTGTCCTTGAAAAAGAGCCATTTCTGTCAAGAGCTCTCTCAGCCCCACCTGCCTCACGGGGTGTCTGTTGTGGGGAGGGGGAGGGAAAGGAGATTGTAAGCCGCTCTGAGACTCCCTTGGGTAGTGAAGGGCGGGGTATAAATCCAATCTCCTCCTCCTCTTCTTGCCTGGGGCGAATTCTTCGGGGGTCCGACTGGTTCTGCTTGCTCCTCCCAACTAAGGCTGGATTAGGCGTCTGCTCCATGCTCCTACGCTCAACGGGGGGGAGGGGGGGGGAGAGGAGCGCTTCTTTGAACCGGTTCCAGCTTCGCCCGCTGGGCTAACAATAAAACCCCAAACCCGGCTGTTTTTCCGACAAGGGAGGGTTTGCGATTTCAATCTGTCCTTGTTTGTTCTTGGACAATGCCGCGCCGATGGCCCTCGCCGGAGCGGCTGCCGTTCTGCTGATTCCAGCCCGCAGGTGGCTGGATGTGTCAGCCTGCATTCAAGTTCGCTTTCTTCGGCTCTTCCCTGATTTGCGGGGGCGTGGGGAGGAGGAAGGGAGAGAGAGAGCGGCGTTGCCTTGTTTTAACTTCTGGCTTTCCTCGGCGCCGTGAGCCACGCGTGTGGCTTTCTCTGAGGCCGGCCCGTGGTTTCCCGCTGCCGCCACCCCCGGCCACCACGCTGCAAGAGCCACGAGGTGTGGCTTCCCAGAATCCTTTGCAGCAGGACTCTCGAGAGGGAAATGGAAGTTTTCCGTCTGTATACTGGAAACTCACGAACTTTTCAACAATCTTAAAAGAATTTTGTCGAAGAGGTTCCGGAACGCCGTTCCGGCGCGCTCCCCCGGAAAAGAAGCCCCAGCTCTCAGGAAGATGGGGCGATGGAGACGTTGCGTCTGAGCACAAAAAAACCCACGCGTGCCACTGCTGGCAATATCCATTGACGCGCGACAGAGCCAGTGTGGTGTGACGGTTAACGTGTCGGACTAGGATCCCGACTCTGCCATGGAAGCGCGCTGGGTGACCTTGGGCCGGTCACACACTCTCAGCCTGACCTACCTCACAGCCTTGTTGTGAGGATAAAAACGGAGGAGAGGGGGAAGAGGTAATCTGCTCTGGGTCCCCACTAGTGAGAAAGGCAGGGTAGAACTAAATATTTCTTTACAGAGAGCCAGTTTGGTGTAGTGGTTAGGACCGCGGGCTCTAATCTGGGAGAACCGGGTTTGATTCCCCACTCCTCCTCCACATGCAGCTGCTGGTGTGACCGTGGGTCAGCCACAAGCTCTCACAGAGCTGTTCTCTCAAGGACAGTCCTCGAGAGAGAGCTCTCTCAGCCTCCCCCACCTCACAGGGTGTCTGTTGCGGGGAAGGGAGATTGTAAACCACTCTGAGACTCCTTCGGGTAGTGAAGGGCGGGGTATAAATCCAATCTCTTCTTCGAAATCCAGGGACTGGCTATATGCACCGGACTCCTTGGCTCACCCAGTGCTTGGTGGGTTTTTTGCCCTCCCCCTTTGGCAAAACTTTAACATCTCTCTGCCCTCCCAGTATTCACTCCAAAGAAGCCGCCTCTTCTGTGCAGAGATCCAAGGCAGTGTGTCTTGTATGTCTGCAATGACCTGACTTTTAATCCGTTCTTTTCCCTTTCCTCCCCCCCCCCTGTAAACTTTTCCAGCAAGCCCGAGTACAAGAACACAGCCTTGGACATCTCCCAGCTTCCTGCGATTCCTGGGCGACAGGCCGACGCTGCGGACGCAGGGCAGGATTTCAAAGGTGAGCCGCCCCCAATGGTGCAGGAAGCCTCGGGCCAATGTGGCGGCTTCCCCTTCCCTGCCACGAGCAGGGCTGCTGGAGAAAATGCACCTGACTCGTTTTCTCAAGGGCTCCGTTTAGCGGTTGCGTGAAACTCTGCTTTCTTTAAACTCTTGGGGGGGGGGAGGGCTGATTTGTTCGGAGTTGTCGATCTCCAGGTGGGGCTTGGAGAGATCTCCAAAATTACAGTTCACCTCCGGGTTACAGAGGTCACCACCGGTGTTCCCTCTAAGCTGAGTCAGCGTGAGCCAGCTCACGGTTTTTTAGCCCCCGGCTCGCACGCCTCCCCAGTTGGTCTTCCCTTCCCCAGCCAGTGCAGAGGAAGAAAGCAACTTGAACTTTAAATACATTCTCAAAGCACACCCCCCCAAAGCCGGCCGAGAGAAAGCATTTGTCTCTTTAAATCCCTTCTCCAAGCCAAACTAGCTGGCATGGGGGCGGGGGCGCTTGGAGTACCCTGCAAGATGCTTTCTTTCCACCCCTCCCTCCCTCCCTCATCTAGTTGCTTTCTTTCCGCCTTTCTTTCTCTCTTTCTCCCCTCCCTCCCCATCTAAAGTTATCAATTTAATATTAATAAAAGCAAATTTGCATATTTTCCAATAAAAACGTGTGTGATTAACCGTCTGACATTTATTCTGTGTGGCTCTTACGTTGGAGCAAGTTTGGCCACCCCTGAATAGATGTTCTAGCCAAGACAATCTAATCCTGTATACGGTGGCATCTATAATATTACTGCGGTTTGGATATAGAGATCTGCGCTGGTTATAAACCGAATAAGTTATACTACTGCCACCAACACAGTTGCCCTCTAAAGCTATCTTAATAAAAAATAGTATTTTTAAAAATAAAAACAAAGGGACCATAACTGGATTTTTTGAACTTGCTCTCTGCTGCTGATAGCAAGTTTCTTTCTCTCTGTCTGTCTCTCTCTCTCTCTCTCTCTCTCTGTGTCTCTCTCTGTCTGTCTGTGTCTCTGTCTCTCTCTGTCTCTCTCTCTCACTCTGTCTGTCTGTCTCTCTCTCTCTCTTTCTGAGGCTGGCATATTAAAGGGTTCCTTCCCGTAAGAGAGAGGGTGTCTGCAGGATTCTCCCTCTAAAAGGGAAATTCTGCCAGGCCCGCTTAAGAGTTCCCGCTGAGAAAAATCAACTTCAACGCTTTTCTGTCCCCCCCCCCGACAGTGATGATTATTAGGTACGCCACCAGTAGGACGCCGCTCTGAAATGAAATCTAAAAATCTCCCGTAGGTCTCCTGCGGACAGATATTTCATTCAGCAAAATAAATCTGTCTCCCCTGGCGGCGGGGAGACACTAGCCAAGACCTCGCCCGGTTGAATTTCTTTTTCTGCTTCCCCCCCTCCTTTCCAGAGAGCGGTCTCGCTCCAGAGACAAGCCAAGGGAAGCGCCACTCCCCCGACGAAGCGGCCTCCCTGGCCTATCCCGGGAGCACGTCAGAGGCTGGGACCCGCTGCCGCGGGACCGAGACGGATTCCAGCGACCCCGAGACGAGCTACAGAGATGAAGAGGCCTCGGACGAAGCGGGCGGGAGCGACCTGGAAGGGCCTCCGGGCAAGCGCATCAAGTTGGAGTTCCAGGTGGACAGCCCGCCCCGGGAACCCCCCAAGGAAGCCTCACTCGCCAGCTCCGAGGAGTCCGACAGCGGCAGTGAGGCCGAGCTGGGCTTCCTCCCTCGGCAGAGGGTGCCGCTGGTGAGGAAAGTGAACGGCTGCAAGGCTGGGGGGAGAAGCGGCCTGGGGGGCCCCGGCCGCCCGTGCACGTCCGAGTTCGCCTCGGTCATCCAGACCCAGAAAAGCTCCGCTCCGAAAGCCAACGTGGCGCTCGGTATCAAATCCGAGCAGGCCCCCGGCCCCAAAGGGCCCGCTTGGACCTGTCCCACCGCCCACAAGGGTGGCCCTTACACTGTGAACAAAGCACTTAGCCTCGAGAAGCCCGTTTTGCGGCCGGCCTCTTCCCATTTGTACGTCTCCATCCCAGACTCTGTGCTCACTCCGCCGGAGATGGACGGCGGCGCGGGAAAGGGGCCTTTCGGCGGCTCTCCCCGGGCCGTCCCTGCGGCGTCCTCAGCGGACACGCTCTCGCCCCCGCTCTCCGGCTCCCCCTGTGAGGAGAGGGCCGTCTCGACGCCGTTCACCCCGCTGGTCTATCCTGCCGAGATGGAGGTGCTGCAGAGGTTCCACGCGGGCAACATGGTGCTGCCGCTGATGCACCAGCTCGGCGGTCCGCACGCGAGCACGACGGGCTCCCAGGGCCTCTACACCACCAGCACGATCCGGTACGCCCCGGCCGAGGTGACTCTAGCCATGCAGGGTAATATGCTGCCCCCTTCCCACCCCATCAACCTTATGGACATCGGTGGCGTGGAGACCAAGGCTTCCCGAGAACTCATGTACCACCACCTGCAACGGCTGAACATGGTCGCGCCGTTCGGGAACTCCGCCGGCTTGGCCCAGCTTTCGGGGGGAGCATTTGCAGCCACGGACTCCTTGTTTTCTGCCCTGCCCTTCTCCGTGGCTGGCGGTGGGGTTCACGGCACGCCAGCTTTGGAACGCAAGGAGGACTGAGGCCGGGGAACTGCGGTGGACTTGGGCAGCGTCTCCTGTTGCCCACAGAACCGGGCAAAGCTATCTGCGAGTGGTCTTTGGTACGGCGGAATTACGCTGGCGCTCTTGATGCCGGGGAGGGGAAAGAAAGCCGTCGTCCTGGAGCCAGTCCCCATATACCTTATCGTCTCGCAGCACTCCTTTCCGAGTCTCGGTGCAAATCAGTAGAGAGAGAGATTTGTCTTCTCGTTCTGTGTTCTGCGTCTTGCTTTTCAGGTCCCCCGATGCTGCTGTCGAGTACGGCTCGGAGTTAGCCGAGTGTAAGCGGAGAGTGGTGTCTTGTGCAGACCTTCGAGGAGAGGTGCGAGTCGGAGGAACGAGGGAGGTCCTCTGATCCCTTCGTGTCTGTCTTCCTGCTGCTAGCATTCAGATTTCGTTCTTCCCCGTTTTCACTGGGGGCTTTCGGGGAGGCGCGGAGGGCTCCCTTGGTGTCATGACCAGCTGCCTGTCCGATTGCCAGTGGAGAGCACACTCAAAACACCTGCCCCCCATACTCTTGCTGCCGATCTGTGCACGCACGACCCTGTCCCCTTTCAGAGGGGACTGTGCGAATCCGTCTGACCGCAACCTCAAGCAGTCGTCTGGGTGTCGATCAGACACAACAGATGGGATTTCCGCCTTGCTCTGATGTTCGGAAGCTGGCTCGCGCGGCCAACTCAACCGTAAGCTGCAGGCAACCGAGCTGGGTAGACGCTGGTGTATCAGCACCGCTTTCCGAGCACGGCAGAGCCCAGCGTGGCTGAACTGGCCGCTAGCAATTGTGAACGATCCCAGCCAACTCCCTAACATTAAAAACGCACCTGGTCTGAAAGCTACGGAGGCCCTTCCCGCTCTTCATGGCCACACTGCTTTAGGAGAGGAGATTGGATTTATACCCCGACCTTCACTGGGAGTCTCAGAGCGGCTGACAAACTCCTTTCCCTTCCCCTCCCCGCAACAGGCACCCTGTGAGGTGGGTGGGGCTGAGAGAGCTCTTTCGAGGACTGCCCTTCAGGAAGAGAAGAGATTGGATTTATAGCCTGCCCTTCACTACCCGAAGGAGTCTTAGAGCGGCTTACAATCTCCTTTCCCTCCCCCTCCCCGTAACAGACACCCTGTGAGGTAGGTGGGGCTGAGAGAGCTCTTTCGAGGACTGCCCTTCAAGAAGAGAAGAGATTGGATTTATAGCCCGCCCTTCACTACCCGAAGGAGTCTTGGAGCGGCTCACAAACTCCTTTCCCTTCCCCTCCCCACAACAGACACCCTGTGAGGTAGGTGGGGCTGAGAGAGCTCTTTCGAGGACTGCCCTTCAGGAAGAGAAGAGATTGGATTTATAGCCCGCCCTTCACTACCCGAAGGAGTCTCAGAACGGCTTACAATCTCCTTTCCCTCCCCCTCCCCGCAACAGACACCCTGTGTGGGTAGGTGGGGCTGAGAGAGCTCTTTCCAGAGCTGTCCTTCAGAGGACAGCTCTGAAAAGAACTATGGCTTGCCCGAGGTCATCCAGCAGCTGCGAGTGGAGGACTGGGGAATCAAACCCGGTTCTCCCAGATCAGAGTCCGCACGCTTAACCGCGACACCAAACTTTAGATCTGTCCTGTTACTTTATCGGCAGCTGTTGGCCATGATACCAAGGTGGGAAACCCCCCCCCCCTTCCCCGTGTACAGAGGCAGTCTTAACTTTTGGGCTACGGCCCTCTCGTTCCATTCTCCCGTTCGCTTTTTGAAAAGGGGGATGCCGGACGAGAGGCTCGCGAGGAAGCAGGGTGTCCTCCTCCCATCTTGCGATGCCTTTCGGCTTCGTTTGTGCCAACTCTCCCCTTTGCTGATCGATAGCCGCCGTGTTCAACCCATCCCAGACGCGGCAGGAACACGGGACGGAGAAGAGGCGAGAGAGGTCAATCCGCGCGCGATAACAGCACTTAAAAAAAAAAGGTTTTTTAAAAAAGAAACGTGTGTGCCATAATAGTTGTTTTTTTTAGCACTTATTCAAAACAAGAGTTGTACCGGTCTCTGTGGGAAGAGGGAGAAATCCCGCAGCAAAACTGTAGCACTTGAACGACGGAGGTCTTTCTTCCCCCCCTATATAACCCACGGCTAAAGATCTGTGTTCGTGTGCTTTTTTTGATTTCTGAATTAATTCTACTGTTTCTTCATTGGATAGATGAATGTAGTTTTCACTGTCGACGTTTCGCTGCTGCTTGGGCAATCTGGGATTTCAGAGAAAAATAAAAAGTGAACACACTGTCGTTCCTGCCTTCTGACGGGATTCCCAGGGACTCGGCCTGTCTTTCTTGCGCACCGCCCTGACGCAGAGCTCCAGTTTCGGTTAACTAACTTTAGGGTAAAGGTAAAGGTCTCCCTTGCTCGAAAGCCAGTCGAATGCGACTCTAGGGTTCCGGTGCTCATCTCCGTTTCCAAGCCGAAGAGCCAGCGCTGTCCAAAGACGTTTTTGTGGTCATGTGACTGGCGTGACTAGACGCCGAGGCACACGGAATGCTGTTCCCCTTCCCACCGCAGCGGTACCTATTTATCTACTTGCAATTTCTTGCTTTCGAACTGCTAGGTTGGCAGGAGCTGGAACTAGAAACGGGAGCTCACTCCGTCATGCGGCACACTCGGGTCTCGAACTGCTAAGCTACTGAACTTCCAGCCTGCAGTTCAGTGTTTTAACCACTGAGCCTCCTCTTAACTTAGAGGAAAACCAAAAAAAGAGGGTAAAGCTCGAGAACTGGATTACGATTGTTGGAGAGCACACAAGGCTTAACCAGTGTTCCACTGGTGTCCGCTCTCCTGAAATGTCCACTTGTGGGTACGTTTATTACATTTCTGGATCGCCCAATCCCTGAGTACACAAGGCTCTGGGCGATTTACAACAGGTTAAAAACGTACAAAAATACAGACTGGAATCAACAAATCAGTTATTCTCAATTTAATAGTCTCCAGCAGTGTTCCCTCTAAGCTGAGTTAGTGTGAGCCAGCTCACAGTTTTTTTAGCCTCTGGCTCACACATTTTTGTCTTAGCTCAGGAAGGAGGGCTCCACAGCAAACTAATTTATGCAGGAGCCAAATCGCTGGCTCACAACTTTAATGCCAGCAGCTCACCAAGTAGGATTTTTGCTCACAAGACTCTACATCTTAGAGGTAACATAGGTCTCCAGCAATGTTCCCTCTAAGCTGTGGAGTCTGGTGAGCAAAAATCCTACTTTGTGAGCTACTGGCATTAAAGTCATGAGCAAGCAATTTGCCTACTGCATAAATTAGTTTGCTCTGGAGCCCTCCTTTTCCCGGGCTAAGGCAAAAAAATCTGTGAGCCGGAGGCTAAAAAACTGTGAGCTGGCTCACACTAACTCAGCTTAGAGGGAACTAAGCTGTGGAGTCTTGTGAGCAAAAATCCTACTTTGTGAGCTCCTGGCATTAAAGTTGTGAGCGAGCGATTTGGCTGCTGCATAAATTCGTTTGCCTTGGAGCCCTCCTTCCCGGGCTAAGGCAAAAAAATCTGTGAGCCGGAGGCTAAAAAACTGTGAGCTAGCTCACACTAACTCAGCTTAGAGGGAACACTGCTGCAGAGTCTTGTGAGCAGAAATCCTACTTTGTGAGCTCCTGGCATTAAGGTTGTGAGCGAGCGATTTGGCTGCTGCATAAATTCGTTTGCCTTGGAGCCCTCCTTCCCGGGCTAAGGCAAAAAAATCTGTGAGCCGGAGGCTAAAAAAACTGTGAGCTGGCTCACACTAACTCAGCTTAGAGGGAGCGCTGGTCTCCAGACGGCCTCCATCATTTAATCTAAAACCTACTCGGGACCAGTGTTCCCCCTAAGCTGAGTTAGCGTGAGCCAGCTCACAGTTTTTTTTAGCCTCCGGCCCACACCTTCTTGTCTTGGCTCGGGAAGGATGGGGCTCCAGAGCAAACTTAATTCGTGCGGCAGCCCAATCGCTGGCTCACAACTTTAAGGCCAGGAGCTCACAAAGTTAGAATTTTTGCTCACGGGACTCCGCAGCTTAGAGGGGGCATGGCTCTGGACAGTTCCGTCTATCTCGCAGGCAGGTTAAGGAGGAGAGAAGGAGGAGAAGAGAAGAGACTGGATTTATACCCCGGCTGAGAGAGCTCTGGGAGAACTGCTCTTGAGAGAACAGCTCTGAGAGATCTGTGATGGACCCAAGGTTACCCAGCTGGCTGCACGTGGAGGAGTGGGGAATCAAACCCGGTTCTCCCAGATTAGAGTCCGCGCACTCAACCTCTACACCAAACTGGCTCTCGGAGGCTCAATCGGGGGCCAAAGCAGGAAGGGTGGAAGAAAAGAGGAGGGTGCCGGCTACGATGGGAAACCATTAGCAGAGAGTTCTGCCAGGTCGGTTTCAGGGCCGAGACCAGCATCAAGTGGCTTCCAATGTATGGTGAAGTGATGACCTCCAGAACATCATGTCGTTCACGGCCTTCCTCGGGTCTCGCAGACTGAGGGGCCGTGGCTTCCTGGATGGGGTCCCTCCATCTCCCGTTGGGTCTTCCTCTTTTCCTGCTGCCTTCCGCTTTTCTGAGCGTTACTGTCTTTTCCCGGAGAGTCCCGTCTTCTCGCCATGTGACCAGAGTACGATACCTGCTTCAGTTTAGTCATTTTTCGCTTCTAGAGAAAGTCCAGGCTGGACTTGATCTAGAACGTACCTCTTAGTCTTTCCGCTCGTCCACGGTATCCGTAACGCCCTCCTCCGGCCCCGCATTTCAAAGGAATCTGTTTTCTTCCTGTCGGTCCATTTAGTAACCTGGATTATTTTTTAAAAAACACAAAAAAGACGGGCGCAGTTCCTCTCCTTTGCTAGTGACGTCAGCGCAGGAAGCAATGTGAGTACTGGCATAGAATGCGAAACCCTCTTAAGAACATAAGAGACGCCAATGTTGGATCAGGCCAAAGTCCCATCCAGTCCAACACTCTGTATCACACAGTGGCCAAAAACACCAGGGG
>NW_015174301.1:122732-124582 GCF_001447785.1 Gekko japonicus | reverse complement strand
CCCCCCCCCCAAGCACCAAGAAGACAGAGCATCACTTGCCCCAGAGTCCCTATCTATACCTTGTGGCTAATAACTACTGATGGACCTCTGCTCCATATGCTTATCTAATTCCCTCTTGAAGCCGTCCGTGCTTGTAGCCGCCACCACTTCCTGCGGCAGTGAATTCCAAGTGTTAATCCAGCCAGGTGCAAGCGGAGGAGTGGGGAATCAAACCCGGTTCTCCCAGATTAGAGTCCGCACACTTAACCACGACACCAAACTGGCTCTGTCACTACTCAAGCGCCCGCCCCCCCAATCTCCAGGGCTCAAAGAGAGGAGATGCAAGCAGCCCCCCCCCCCCGGCCGGGGCCATCAGGTGGTGGGAAGGGGAGAGAGCCCTGAGCCGTCCTCAGGAGAAGAGGAGTCCTCCAGGAACAGTCGGGAGAGGGGGGGGCACCCGACTCACTCTTACTACACGATAAGCAGTTAACCACAGATATCGAGGGGCGGTCCAGCAAGGCGGCTTTCAAAACAATGCAGGTGCTCTTTGCTCGGCCGTGTTAGGGTCCCGAGTGTGCGTGGGGGCGTCTTTGATGTTTTCGCGCACGACAAAGAAAAGCGTTTGTGTTGGCTGGACAGCTGTCCGAACACCCACCTGAGGCAAGAAAGTGCAATGACATAGGTTTACACGTGTCCCTAGCAGGAGACTGGGAACGAAACCAGTTTGGCCCCTTCCCAATCAATTTTATTTTTTTATTTCCCTGACTTTCCCTGACCAACATTTGTCAATTTTCCTGACCACCATTCAAATATAACCACAAGTTAAAAAAATGAACAGGTCAGTGCTCCCTCTAAGCCGTGGAGTGAGCCGAATCGCTCGCCCACAGCTTCAATTCCAGTGGCTCACAAAGTAGAATTTCTGCTCACAAGATTCTACAGCTTAGAGGGAACATTGGTTGCCACTAAAATTTTATTTTTTATTTCCCTGACTTTCCCTGACCAACATTTGTCAATTGTCCTGACCACCATTCAACTATAACCACAACTTAAAAAATTGAATAGGTCAATGCTCTCTCTAAGCCGTGGAGTCCTGTGAGCAAAAATTCTACTTCGTGAGCTCCTGGCATGAAAGTTGTGAGCGAGCGATTTGGCTGCTGCATAAATTAGTTTGCTCCGGAGCCCTCCTTTTCTGAGCTAAGACAAGAATGTGCAAGCCGGAGGCTAAAAAGCTTAGCTCGCTCACACTAGCTTAGCTTAGAGGGAACACTGGTCATATTGCATTAACGCAAGGTAAGGTTCCACTCTACAACTACACAAGTCTCAACTGCAGAAATATTTGTCAAAGAGATGTAATATCAGCTTTTTTCAACATTAACTGCAGCGAACGTCTGCTTTGCAAATTGCACCAAAAATTAAACCAAGATACAAATTTGAATTCAAGTAAACTGAATGCTAACAAATGACATAACATTTTTGTTATTGTTTTAACGGTACACTAAAAATTATATAAACGTTCTATCTAAAACGGTTGGGAAAGGGCATCATTAAGTTCTACTTGTATTCTGCTACTTTCTTGGACTGCAAGAAGATAAAATCAGTCAATCCTAAAAGACATCAACCCTGACTGTTCCCTGGAAGGCCAGATAATGAAACTGAAGCTCAAATACTTTGGCCACCCAATGAGAAGGGAGCACTCACTGGAGAAGACCCCGATGCTGGGAAAGACTGAAGGTCAAAGAAGACGGGGACGGCAAAGGATGAGATGGTGAGACAGTGTCATAGATGCAACGAACATGAAGTTGAGCCAACTTCAGAGGACGGCGGAAGACAGGAGGGCCTGGCGGGATCTAGTCCATGGGGTCGCGAAGAGT
>NW_015174301.1:121502-122541 GCF_001447785.1 Gekko japonicus | reverse complement strand
CTGAAGGTCAAAGAAGACGGGGACGGCAAAGGATGAGATGGTGAGACAGTGTCATAGATGCAACGAACATGAAGTTGAGCCAACTTCAGAGGACGGCGGAAGACAGGAGGGCCTGGCGGGATCTAGTCCATGGGGTCGCGAAGAGTCGGACTCAACTGTGTGACTGAACAACAACAACAACTTCTCTATTCCAGTTGCCACAAGAACAGATCGGGCTCTTGCAGCAGGCAGGTCAAAAACCCACGGCCTGAATATATTTTAATCACGATTTCCCTGACCAATTTTCATTTCCCTGACTTTCCAGAAAGTGGCAACCCTGCCAATAAACATCGGTGGTTCCTAAAATCATAGTTGGAAAAGACCCTCCGGGGTCATCTCGTCCAACCCCCTGGACAATGCAGAAAATTCACAGAAACCTCCCCTTCCACGCCAGTGACCCCTGTTCCAGGCCCAGTAGATGACAAAAAACCTCCGGGATGGCTTCCTGACCCCAAAGTGGCAATCAGCATTTCCCTGGGCATGTAAAAAAGGTCCTGTGGTACAACTGCCCAGGGCCACAGGCCTCCCCCTTCATGCTGCTGAAAGGAGTCCTCCCACTACCGTAGAAGCAGCCGAGGCCAGTGTTCCCTCTAAGCTGAGTGAGCGTGAGCCAGCTTTTAGCCTCCGGCTCACACGTTTCTGCCTTCGCCCAGGAAGGAGGGCTCCAGAGCAAACTAATTTACGCAGCGGCCAAACTGCTCACTCACAACTTTAATGCCGGTAGCTCACAAAGTAGAATTTTTACTCATGAGACTCCACGGCTTAGAGGGTGCACTGGCAGAGACCCAATGGGGAGGAGTCTGTGGTTCAGCGGAAGAGCATCTGCTTTGGCCTGCAGAAGGTCCCAGGTTCAATCCCCGGCATCTCCAGTTAAAAGGACCATCATCTACCAGCAAGTGATAGATGATGTGAAAGACATAAGGACGTAAGAACATAAGAGAAGCCAGTGTTGGATCAGGCCAGTGGCCCATCCGGGCCAACACTCTGTGTCACACAGTGG
>NW_015174301.1:119194-120931 GCF_001447785.1 Gekko japonicus | reverse complement strand
CCCCCTGCCCCCCCCCCCCCCAAGCACCAAGCATACAGAGCATCACTTGCCCCAGACTGAGAGTTCCTATCTGTACCTCGTGGCTAATAGCCACCAGTGGACCTCTGCTCCATATGCTTATCCAGTTCCCTCTTGAAGCTGTCCATGCTTGTAGCCGCCGCCACCTCCTGTGGCAGTGAATTCCAAGACCTCCACTTGAGACCCTGGAGAGCGGCTCCCAGTCTGAGTAGACAATACTGACCTTGACAGACTGAGGGCCTGGTTTGGTAGATGGCAGCCCAGGCTGAATAGAGACCGCGGATGCTTCTCTCACTACAACCTCGAACATTCTGCCCCTGGGGGTTTCTCCCCTACTCTAATCAAGCTGACTACATTTCCTGTTGTACCTTTGCATCCTCCTGACTCCGTTCTTCGCATCGCCCCCTTCCACCTTCTGACTCGGATACAAGGACTCGGGGATCTCCGTTCCTGCTTGTATCTGACGAAGGAAGCTCTGACTCTCGAAAGCTTATGCCAGGGGGTCCCCAAACTTTTGGATCCTGCGGGAGCCTTTGGAATCCTGCCCCGACGTAGTGGGCGCCCGGTGAAGATCCTCGCGCTTTGGCCGAAGCTGCTGCCCAAAAGCAACGTTTCAAAACACCTGCACAGCCAATCAAATCTCTGGCGGCCAATCGGAAGCCTTCCGGAGCGAAAGCCGCACCTGGCCCAGCCCACTTTCCTAAAACACTTGGGAGGGGGCACCAGGAAGGGGGGTGGGCACAGGCACCACGTTGGGGACCCCTGGCTTATACCCTGAATCTTGTTGGTCTCTTAAAATGCGACTGGACTCGAATCTAGGTCTTCTACTGCAGATAGAGAAGGAGGGATTGGATTTATACCCCACCCTTCAGTACCCAAAGGAGTCTCAGAGGGTCTTAGTCTCCTTACCCTTCCCTTCCCCTCCCCACAACAGACACCCTGGGAGGTAGGTGGGGCCGAGAGAGCTCTTTCGAGAACTGCTCCTGAGAGAACAGCTCAGAGAGAACTTGTGACTGACCCAAGGTCATACCAGTAGATGCATGTGGAGGAGTGGGGAATCAAACCTGGTTCTCCCAGATTAGAGTCCGCCGCACTTAACCACTACACCAAACTGGCTACATCCAACTGGATAAACACAACTACGCTTTTTGAAAGAGTCCCAAGTGTGCATCATTCTCTGCACTGGCGAGAAAGTTTGCAGCTTCCTTCCGCAGTGCCAAATCGATACCACTCACCTGTGACGTCGCAGAAAGGCTGAGATGGGCTGGAACAGCTCAAGGGGCAGGTTCTTCCTTGTATGTTTGTGGAAACAGCGGCTGGGTGTCCGGAACCGGGGTGGGGGGGAGACCCTGCTACAAACATACAGAATTAGCAGAATGTGTGAAGTCGTTCTTGGTGGCGCAAACTGTGCTGCAACTGCTACCGTGTAAGGAAAGAGCGTGGGCCAATATGCCCCGCTCTGCGGCCCCCTTCCAGACAAAGAAAAAGGTTAACAGCTTGCTTGGGTGGTCTTTTAATACAAATCCTAACTGAATAGGTGACCCAGCGGCCAAAGAAAAGATACACTTTGGATACGGTATGATCATTCCGGAGCGTAAGCGGCAATGGAAGGGATAGCAGCAAGGCCCAGAGAAGAAGCAGATGGAACGGGTCGCGTCCGGGTCATCCCTAGCCCAATGTGTCTTTAGAACTTGGGAGACCTGTATGAATTGGGGGGGG
>NW_015174301.1:115756-119148 GCF_001447785.1 Gekko japonicus | reverse complement strand
TTAGCAGAAAGCATCTTTTGCCAGAAGTCCCAGAGGTCTCGGTGTGAAAAGAACGCCAAGCCCCCAGTGGGGAAGCCGGGCACGCTCCGAACCACCGTCTTTCCCCACGGTCCGTTCCCAGAGACCCGTCAGGAAGACCCAAAATAAATAGGAAGCAGCCGACGCGCTTTGTGTGTCTCGTCTGCGAGGGTTCCCGCCTTCCTTCCTCGCCCCTCGGCCCAGCGGGCAAAAGGGCCCGAACGTGCCACGGGGAAGGGCTGAAGGGTCGGTCCGCAGCAGGCGGTGGAAGCACATCCGGGGGCCGCTGGCCCCAGCCGGTTCCGCCCCTCACTCGTCCGACTTCCCGTCCTCCTTTTTCTTATCCTGGCACTTGTCGCTGGGGCCGTCGTCCTGAATGATCTCCACCTCCAGGCGGCCGATGTAGAGGGAGATGGCGCACAGCCAGAAGAGGGCCACGGTGGTGACGGCAGCGCAGTTGAGGAGGGCCGTGGAGACGGACAGCATCATGGTGCGGCGGAGGAGGAAGAGGCTGACGAGGTAGGAGGCGCTGCCGTAGGAGACGCAGATCCCGCCAAGGATGAAGAAGCCTGAGGGGAGAATCAGAGGTCACCCTTCTGGGGTCGAGGGCCCGAGCGAGGGGGGAGCGCCTGGCTACGGGTTAAGAGCGTAGTCCCCCTCCGCCCAGGTCAGGCGTTGACAGGGGAGGTCCCTCTCGACTCTTCGCCTGCCCTAAATGGCAACCTTGCAAGCTGACACAAACGCGTGTTTCAGAAATTGAGATCAGAAGAAGAAGAAGAAGAGATTGGATTTATACCCCGCCCTTCACTACCCAAAGGTGTCTCAGACCAGATTAGAGAAGAAGAAGAGATTGGATTTATACCCCGCCCTTCACTACCCAAAGGAGTCTCAGAGCGGCTGACAAACTCCTTTCCCTTCCCCTCCCCACAACAGACACCCTGTGAAGCAGGTGGGGCTGAGAGAGCTCTTGACAGAAACGGCTCTTTTTCAAGGACAGCTCTTGTCAGAGCTAAGGCTTGTCCAAGGTCATCCAGCCAGGTGCAAGTGGAGGAGTGGGGAATCAATCAAACCCGGTTCTCCCAGATTAGAGTCCGCGCACTTAACCACAACACCAAACTGTGAGCCCTGCTGGGTCAGACCAGGGGTCCATCTAGTCCAGCATCCTGTCTCACACACTGACCAGCCAGTTCCTCCAGATGGCCAACAAGAGGACAGAGAGGCTGAGGCCTTCCCCGGATATATTGCCTCCTGGCTCTGGGATTCAGGGACTTAGTGCCTCTGAATGTGGAGGTTCCTCTCCGTCACCATGGCTAGTAGCCACTGATAATCTTGACCGTCCGTGAATCTGTCTAATCCCTTTTTCAAGCTGTGGCCATCACTACATCCCCTGGCAGCGAATTCCACACTTTAGTCATTCTGTGTGTAAAGTGGTATTTCCTTTTGCCCGTCCTCAACCTACTGCCCATCAACTTCACTGGATGCCCTTGAGTTCTAGTATTTTGGGAGGGGGAGAAAAAGTTCTCTGGGTCAGCTCTCCCCGCGCCATGTAAGATTTTATAAACTCGTATCAGGTCCCCCTCTCGGTCATCTAAACTTCTCTAACTTCCCAGACTCATCCTCACCCTTTTCTCCCAGGAAAGTTTGATGAAGGCCTCTGGAACACATACCACTACACCAACCCATGTTCCCTGTAAGCTGAGTTAGTGTGAGCTAGCCCACAGTTGTTTAGCCTCCGGCTCACACATTTTTGTCTTAGCTCAGGAAGGGATGGGGCTCCAGGGCAAACTAATCCATGCAGCAGCCAAATCGCTCGCTCACAACTTTCATGTCAGCGGCTCACAAAGTAGAATTTTTGCTCACAAGACTCCACGGCTCGGACCTGAGGACAGAAGGGGCCATGAGACCTTGGAGATACAATAACTTAGTTATGGCAAAAAAAAAGAAGATAAGGAATATATAGAAAATCAAATTAAACTATATTTTAAAGAAAACAGGCACACAGTAACTACCAACACCTTGTGGGAGGCAGCGAAAGCAGTAATTAGAGGACATTGTATAAGGAAAGAAATAAAACATTTTAAAGGAGTGGTACCAGAAGAGACAAAAGAAAATACAGGAGTTGAGAACACTCCTGCAACAACAAATGAAGGGGTATAATCTACAAAAGCAGACCCAAATCTGAGAACTAAAAAAAGAACTGGATAAATTAGATCTTATAACCTTATGGAAAAAGGAAACACTAATCAAAAACTAATATTGGAGGAGTAGTATAAAGTCAACCCAAAGACTAGTAAAACATTTACGAACTAGGAAAGAAAAACAAAGTGTGAAGAGTATAAGGGAGGGTTCTAGAGTAACGGAAGCACTTAACTACTACACCAAACTGGCTATGACACCAACCCACTACACCAAACTGGCATTGACACCAACTCATGTCGGTCTAAGGAGATGCATCCCCATCTCCCACTTAGGTTCAACGTGGCAGCCGCTGTGTGCGGAACGAGCGCTCCCCAAACCCAGAATCACAAGAGAGTGCAAAATATTTTAACAAGTTCTTCCGAGTCCCGGGATCATTAAAGCCGTTGAGTGCGTCAAGAGTCCGCCCCGTCTCCTACCCTAGAAACGGCGTGTCTACTTGGGAGGGTCTGAGTGGGCGTCCGAGAAGATCTTGGGGTGCGCGGAACGCATTTCGTACAACTTAACTGGACCGCTTTCCATCGGAGCAAGGCTCGGTCACGCCTGCCCTGTGAGGTCCCAAAGGCAAACGCTGACCAGGATTAATTTTCCGTCCCCACTCCTGCCTTTGAAGCACCCGCCACGTTTGTTCGTATCACACACGCACAAAAGCCAAAACGCAGAAACACACACCAGTCCCGCTGGCTGCTGTTCAAGGCTACACGGAGAGCCTTTCCAAGCCTAAAGAACCACTGCCCCTTGGTGGCAACACGGAGAATCACTGCCGGAAGGTGGTGGCAGTTGTGGGAACCTGATCGCTGTTATCGGCCTGCCTGTTCCTAACCCCAGGTACCTTGAGCGTCTTGATTCGGTACCAGACCTTCCCTGCTCCTCATCTAGAGATGTGAAGGCCCGGAAAAATACAGGGGAGAAACGGTGTTTTTGCGTTTTTTTTCTTGAAGCCTTTCCCCCCCCCAAAAAAAAGATTGGAAGAAAAAAAATGATTATGGAACGTTTTATTTTAACGTGATGAATAAAATATTTTAAGACAAGGTGTTCAAATATTTTCCAAACCATTTCTAAAATATATATATATGGTATCAGATCAATCTAATTTCTGTGCACTGAGGACAAGCAAGTCCTAGGTTACAAACTGAACACTCCAAGGCAAGAACAAGATGCATTTCTTCCTTTAGGAG
>NW_015174301.1:115203-115366 GCF_001447785.1 Gekko japonicus | reverse complement strand
CTTCTGCAGTCGGCTCTCGTCCATCGGAAGGCAGAGGAAAGCCCTGCTGCTCATAGGGTCCTGCCCTCTTGTATTCAAGTCCCGTCTCCCGAGGCCCTCTGCTACCCACACAGTCCACCTGCCCTCGGTTATCTGCTCGTGAATACAAGTAAAAGGTAAAAGT
>NW_015174301.1:113414-113529 GCF_001447785.1 Gekko japonicus | reverse complement strand
AGCTTGTGACTGACCCAAGGTCACATCAGCAGGTGCAAGTGGAGGAGTGGGGAATCAAACCCGGTTCTCCCAGATTAGAGTCCGCACACTTAACCACTACTGCTTTTAAATATAC